>NC_052624.1:207971687-208271687 GCF_016161935.1 Mauremys reevesii
TGTTAAAAGCTGATTTATAGTTCATCTGTCAGTGATAATGCTAGGGAAATCTCTAGAAAGACCAATTCAAAAAATGTTGCTGAGATTCCTTTGTACATAGATGCATATGGGTCAAATTTTGCTTTCCCTTACTCTGTGTATATTTGCAGTAACTCCATAGTCTTCAATGGAGTTCTTGTGGATTTCAGCTGGCCTCATTGCCTCAGGAATGAACTCTGTGTGCATGTGTGCCTATGTACACAGACACAGTCATCTCCCCAAAGTAAAAGGTCAGAACAGCATAGAATATATGAGGAGAAATGGTTTGTGGTGGACCTGAATCTCCAAGAAAAAGATTGAGCACAATTGACTGGGTTTTTTTTAATTGCTGTATTCAGAATATTACAGGAGCATTTGGCATCTGAAGAAATAAATTCTCATAAAAGTGAGGAATTTGCATCTTGCATGTTGAAGTTGGATTTTTTTATTCTTGAGTACTTTCCAGAAAATCACTGCATGGCAACCGGCTGTGTGACAGGCCTCTCCAATGAGCAGAGAGCGTAGCCCTAAAGTACTTGGTGAAACTAATTGCTTCAGCAAATGTGATGCCCTCATCTAGCAATAGGGATCAGGTCCCTACTTGCCTTCAGATCAGGAAAACGTTTTTCAGATTTTATTTTTCCATTATCACATCTTTACCTTATATGGGCTGTAAACAGACCAACAGCACCATGAAAATGGTTACGAAATCTCTCCAAGTAACTGCGTTGCAATACAGTAGTTATGTATTTATTTTCTATGGTATGAATCCCTTTAGTATGCGAGCACCTCACAAATATTAATGAATTAACCTCACATCACATCTATAAACTATTACGGTCCCTATTTTATAAAAAAGGGAAACTGAGTCACAGATCTGCGTGACTTGCTCAAGATTACACAAGTCAGTGGCAGAACCACAAGCAGAAAAGCTCAGCAACTGAGATTCAGCTCTTGGTTTACACTATGATTTTGCTTTTATCCAGTTTTACACCTAAATTTAATGTTAATTAATATTCACACCTTCCCCAAACTAACCAAGAACCTTAAGCCAGTGGTATGATCTTTGGAAGACTTGAGGTTTTTACAAGTTCTGCTGATAATGAAGGTTTTAAAATATTTAAACATTACTCACAACTTGGCAAATCTTGTGAAGTGCTTTTACATTAGGCACTTTTTGTGGGTTGAATCTGTCCTGTATGACTAACCTTTTATATGCTCAAATTAGCAAGGCTCTGCTGAAACTATTAATCAGCTGTCTGGTTACATGTTGTGATTTAAAATCTCTTCTCTTAAATCTCTCTTCTCGTAAATCTGACACTTTATATTAGTAGTTTGCAGTTTTGTAGCTGTGTTGGTTCCTGGGTATTAGAAAGGCAATGTGGATGGACCAATTTATGTTGGTAAGAGAGACAAGCTTTTGAGCTTACACAAAGCTCTGTGTAAAATAAGTGTCCAGTCTTTTTTCTCAGGCAAAGCTCCCATTGGAGATTTGCCTGGTTGATGACTGTAAGATTCAGTTCACAAAAAATAATAATTGTCACATCTATAGCATCTTTCAAGTGAAGATTTTAAAGCATTTTTAAATAATTAAGCATCACAACTCCTCTGTGAAATGAATAAGGGATATGCAGGAATCAGTTCACTCACCATGGAAATGCAGCTAGCTCTGGTGTAGAGTGCAGCAGCTCTTTAAGAGCACAGATGAGTTCCATATGTAACATTAGGACAGCAATTGAAGAACAGTATTATATTCTCTTGAACCTGCAGGGGGATTTTCAGATTGACATAATGGGCCACATTGCTTTCTCACAGACCCACATGTAGAGGTTCCTGTGTAGCATTGCCCCTTTGGCTGGCTCTCTCTGGGGTTGGTATCCTCATGGAAAAGAGTTGGGGACTTTGGGGGCCTGGGAGCAGGGCTGTACATCACTGCCTCAGCAGTACCACAGCAATTAGGCAGAAAAGATCATAGAAACTTTCCCATCCCCTGCCTCTCACTACGTAAGGGAAACTTGGTTCTGGGAGCATTAGCTTGCAGAGGAAGTTATGGCAGCACATTTCTAAAGGAGCTGTGTTGCCTGGGAGTATGAGAAGAAACACCAGGGGCCCTAGAGTTGGCATGGAGGCACTCCACAGCCCTCCACACTTGGCTCTTTCCTCTAAGGCAGTTATTCTCAACCTATGGGCCACTTGTGACCCACTCAGCACAGAGCTGTGGCCCATGTGACATCCTCAGAGCCGTAACTAAGGCATGGCAGGAGGAGCACCTGTCACGGATGGGGTGCATAAATGGGGCGGTGCAGGATCAGGCCCAGCATCAGCTCCCATGCAGGATTGGGCCCAGCGGGAATCAGCACCCCCATCTCCTGGCAAGATTGGGCCAGGGTGCTCAGCGCCTCCGCAGTGTCATGGGTCCAGTGACCCTGGCTGGAGCAGGCTTCCCGGCAGGGGGCAGAGGTGCCGAGACTCAGGGCTTTAGCTATGGGGGAAGTGCTGGGGCTGAAACCGGCACTCCCTTCAGGGCTAAAGCCCTGAGCCCTGGCACACCCCCACCCCCTGCAGTGCTGAAGCTGGGAGTGGAGCTGTGGGACTGAAGCCTAAAGCCCTAATGCTCCCCACATATAAAGCTCTGAGCCCTGGTGCTCCCGATGGTCAGAATCCCCACACCACCCTCTGCCCAGAGTCCTGATCCCTCCCCATCCCCCTCCGGCTGTAGTCCCAACCCTCCTGTGGCTGAAGCCCTGAGTCCCAAGGCTAACTCCCGCAGGCAGTACTGTATAGTATTTGCAGGGTGTTTTTGGTCTGGGCTATGATCTGATTGATTACTTCCAGTTCCACAGGGTGTCCGGTTGACGGGTAAGTCTGTGACTCTGGTGTTCCTCTCCTTGAGGTTCTTCTGTACTTCACTTGAGCGTTCTGCTGGGATCACATCACAATGTTTGATTGTACTAGAGTAATATGCATTACCAATCATGAGCTCTAGTTTAACTTAGCGTTATAATATAAATAAACAGGCTGACCTAACTAAAGATACTATCTGATAATGAACGGTCCATTTATTTATAGAGACTTAGAGGTTGCAACATTGAGTGTTATAAGCACCTAACTTTCAGGTGTCTAGAAAATCAAAGGAACAGCATAGTGATCCACAAAGCTGAGTTAGGCACCTAGGCTCCCCATACAATGAATGGGGAGAGATAGGACCCTAAGAACGTGATCCACAAAAGCTACCATGCTAGGTGGCTCCTTGCCTATGCTAGCCCAGGAGAGACAAAGGTATGATAAGTCCCTCTCCTTTCTCAGAGATAGGCACCTAACTCTGCTAATGATCCATGAACAGGAACCCCTCTCTTGGCTTAGGCGCCTACATAGTCTCTTTTGGAAATGAGTTAGGCACCTGTGCTCCACGCAAAATGGCTGGTGATGGTGTCACCCACCTTCTAACTCTTAGCCAAGTCATTAGAACTCACCTGGGAGTGGGAGATCCAGGATGGAGAGAAAGGATTGGAAATGAAGTCTTTCACCTGTTAGACTAGTGCTCTAACTGTTGAACTATGGGATATTGCGATGTGGGGCTCCTTCAGTCTCTCCTGTTGAACCTGTTACACTGGATAAATAAATAGAGTGATTGAGCCAAAGAGAGAGAGAGAGAGAGACCCTGTAGTTCAGTGGGTAGGACACCCAGCTGGAGAGTGGGAGACTCTGGGTCAAATGCCTCTTCTCCAATCATTCTTTCATTATTTATTTATCCACAGTGCAACAACTTCAACAGGTAAGCCTGATGGAGCCCCACATCAGAATAGCTCAGCGGTCAGAGCACTCTCCTGAGAGGTGGAAAGCCCCACTTCCAATTCTTTCTCCCCCTCTGTGAGGGGGGGGGAGAATTGAAACTGGGGTCTCCCACATCCCAGACAAATACTCTAACCACTGCATAGGCACGGATTCTGTGGGTGCTCCAGCCCTAAACACCCACTGGCAACCAGCTCCACCCCCCCAGCGCCTCCTGTCCACCAGCGGCCCCACCAATCAACTCCTCCCCCTCCCTCCCAGCACCTCTCACCCACCACAATCAGCTGTTCTGCGGAGTGTAGAAGGCTCTAGGGGGAAAGGGTAGGAGTGAGGACGGGGCGTGCTAGGGGAAGGGGGCAGAACTGGGCAGGAAGAGGTGGGGTGGAGCGGGGTTAGGAGCTTGGGCGAAGGGATGGGGTGGGGTAGGGGAGGGCCTGGAGTGGAGTGGGTGTGGGAAGAGGTGGGGCGGGGGCTTAGGAGAAGGGGTCGGTGCGGGTGGGGCCTGGAGTTGAACAGGGGGTTGAGCACCCCTGGGACCCAGAGGAAGCCAGTGCCTGTGAACCCTGGACTAAAAGTTATAAGGTGGGCGATGGCACCACCTCCTCCTCTGGCTGGAGTTTGAATGGAGTCCAATCTGGACAGTACCTTCTAAGCATGTCCACTGGATATGCTCCATGTGCAAGTTAGGTGGTTGAACGCCTGTCTTTCTTCCCCTGGTTTGTGAATCATTCTTGGGCCTAGGTGAAAGATAGGCATCCAGATGCCTAAAGCGAGTCAGCAGTGCATGTGCCCAGAGGCAGAAACTTAGGGATCTAGGGAACTTTTATTTTGAAAAACTTAAGTGCCAAGTGAGTTTAGGCGCTTACAGGGTTCAGTGGGAATTTTGCACATCTCAGTGTGGGACTTAGGCATCTAAATATGGGTTTAGGCATCCAAGTGACTTCATGGATTCCACACTAAGACTATAAATATCAGATACTGCACTGAATTACCAGTTATAAATCAATGTAAATAAACCCTCTCTTACTCATATACTATTTTTGAAGGTGGAGCTGATTTTATTTTTTCTAAAAGCAATAAAACTTTAATTATAAAACCTCATTAACTGTTCTAATATTTCATTACTGTTCTTTTTCTCATAGTTGCATAAATCTGTCTGCTGGCATTAAATGTGTATGTTGGCAGATATGAGATTGTTCTCATGTAAAATATACAGAAAGACATTTTTGAATACATGCATCATGACGATTACATACTTCTTGAAATCTTGTCCTCCCTCTGCTTTCATGTCCTTGCCCTCGTCTGTTCTCCTCCTAACTATCAGGTGGCTCCTCCTGCATCCTTTTTGGAAGGACTTCCTTTACTTCGACTATGGGTTGTACTGAGTCCTGTCATTCATCCCCTCCTGATCTGCATTTGATCTCATTCACTCACATGGCTTTAATTACCATCTTTAAGATGATGACTCATAGCTGTACCTCTAGTCTCCACTCCTGCTTTCTCTCCAGTCCAATCCTACATCTCAACATGTCTCACTGACATCTCCTCCTGAATATCTCACTGTCATCTTAAAATTAACATGGTCAAAATGGAACCCCTGATCTTTCCTGCCAAACCTTCTCCTCCCCCCTGCTTTCTGTCATTGTTGACAAGGCTGCCATTCTCCCTGTCCCTCCAGATTTGAGCCCTCATAAAAGGATTTGTTTTAGCTCCTGCCTATGGGCTCAGTCCCACAAATCCTTACTCATATGAATAGCTTTGCTGTTCTGTGAAGAAATAGTCAACACATAAGAATTATTATGTACATTGAGTTTGGTCTCAGTCCAGTTTCCAGTGGAAAAGTGCCTATATGAAAAAACTACATAGTTATAATAGTCACTAAATAGTACAATTGTCAGCTGTCTTGACAGGAAGACCAATGGCTGAATGGGCCTGGATATTGAACTACCCTTTCACCTCTGGAAGTGTTTCTTCCGGAACATGGAGAAGGTTCATTGGCCAAAAAGTATGGGGAACCTTACACTACTGGTGAGATATGATCCCTGTTCAGTGAACAAAGAATTGGGATCTCTAGTGCTGTCAGTCAGGCACATTTCACAAACACTGAATGCATACAATGAAATAAAAAAAGACATTATTGCGCTGTAGTTCTTTGCAGGAGTAAGGAGCTGTCATTTACAATCACTGACTTCATTATCTACACCATTACCTGAAAGGGGCTTTAAACCCAAAGCAATTTGTGGGGCAGCTGCTTCTACTTGCTAGTATTAAAATGACATGAACGTTGAAAGCATATTAAGTCTTGTAAATGTAAACACGTGGGTACTTGAATCCTAATGGGAAGAATTATCTCTTCTTGTGGTTTTGGCAGATGGAACTTGGGTTTTAGAATTCATCACTTCTGGGTAAGCAAACGTGGTAAGAAACCTGGTTCAGCTTGCCCAGGGTTGGGTTTTTTGTACTGTAGTTTCAGCTGCAAAATTTGTGGCTTGGGATTTGGCAAATACTAATTTCCAGCAGAAGTAATTACCACTTTAGATAATTGTGGTGGCTCTTAGGTCTTGCTGAGATGTTAACAAAGAATGATGGAAATAACCTTGATTCCATCCCTGAAGAAACCAGATGTTTAATTTATAGCAATATCACAGGATTTGGCAACAGTAACCAAAATGCACAGGATCATATATTGACTAATTTAAAAGAATAGGCTCATTTTAGAGTGATTCCTGGGTAGTGGTGGAGACCCTAATTCAGCAAAGCACTTACACATATACTTAAAGGTAATCATGTGCCTAACACTCATTCAAATCAATGGGACTAGGATGTGCTTAAAGTTAAATACGTACTTAAGTGCTTTCCTGACTTAGGGCTTCAATTCTCGTTGGTTATTGAAGGCACTCAGCACCTCCCAAAAGGCACTCATCATTTTTCAGGATTGGGCCCTTATCTGGGTAGGCTACTATATGTTTAGAAAGTCTTCATACTCTTTTCCCTCTCTCACATTCTCTAGGCAATAAATAAAATTAGATCATATGTCTGCTGGTAAGGAGTTTAGACTACTACCCCAACCCCTCATCTCTGGCCCCACCCCAGAGCCCACCCCCCCAGCCAGAGCTGTCACCCCCTCTCCCACCTCAATCCCCTGCCCCAGCCTCATGAAAATGAGCAAGTGAGCGAGGATGGGGGAGAGCAAGCAATGGAGGGAGGGAGGATAGAGTGAGCGGGGAGCAGGGCCTCAGAGAAGGGGCAGGATATGAGGTGTGGCAGGGGTGTTTTGGTTCTCTGCAAATAGTTGGCAACCCTACTTGATACCCCTTTCTTACCTTTTCCCATTCTGGGTCTATTGCCTTGGGAACCCCTGTGCATGGAACTCACTCTCAAAGTCCTAGTCTTGCCACTACTGATCTTTAAAATGTGAAGATTTTGAATGATTAAAGCCTTTTTCATATATTTTATTTAGACTTTATCAGTAATAAAATAATCCTTTGCATTTATCCAGTAGCTTGAATCATACAGATTTTTAATCCATTCCCCATTTTTTCATTTAAATCCCTCCCTATAAACTCATTTCTACAGGATTTGCCTATATTCAGATATTAATTAGAACCTCCAGATGGGTTCTTGCTACTGTCAGTTGAATTGTCTCGTTAGACTGACCTCACACTTGGTAAAGGCAACTCACATCTGTTCATGTATTTATACCTGCTCCTGTATTTTCCACTCCATGCATCTGATGAAGTGGGTTCTAGCCCACGAAAGCTTATGCCCAAATAAATTTGTTAGTCTCTAAGGGCTTGTCTACACTACAGGACTATTTCGAATCTACTTAAGTCGATTTTGTGGATTCAATTTGTGTATCCATACTAAATACACAAATTTCCACATTCACGGGGCCAGCTTTAGGCGGTGCACTGTGGGAAGCTATCCCACAGTTCCAATGCATGCTGGGAAAAATGTGTCGTCATTGAACCGTCAATCCCGCCCTCCTCCTGTCTTCCTTTCTCTGGTCGGTTACAGCGTGGGCGCCACAGCACTGCGAGCATGGAGCCATCATCGCTGCACTTATGGCCATTGTCAACTCCGGCACATTATCGTCCACCTCTTCCACAGTCAGATGCTGAGAACGCCGGGCAGTGGAGATCATGGTGGCAATGGGTCAAGTTCATGGTGTGGGCGATTCTGGGCCCGGGAAACAAGCACAGACTGGTGGGACCGCATAGTGCTGCAGGTCTGGGATGACACAGAGTGGCTGCGAAACTTCAGGATGAACTGTGTGACTTGCTGTCCCCTGCCCTGAAGCGCCAGGACACAAGGATGCGAGCAGCCCTGACTGTGCGAGCAACTGCTCTCAAAGGTAGTGACTGTCGGAAATGTCCAGGCCATCATAGATGGCATTCCCAAACTGCGGTGGGGCTATAGATGGGACTCACATCCCTATCCTGGCACCAGCCCACCAGGCCAGCGAGTACATTAACCGAAGGGCTACTTTTCAATGGTGCTGCAAGCTTTGGTGGACCATAGGGGACGTTTTACCAACATCAACGGGGTGGGGGGGGGGCAAGGTTCATGGCGCGTGTGTTCAGGAACTCTGGTCTGTTTAGACGCCTCCAGGCAGGCACTTTCTTCCCGGACCACAAAATAACGGTTGGGGATGTGCAGATGCCTACAGTGATCCTCGGGGACCCGGCCTACCCGCTAATGCCCTGGCTCATGAAGCCCTATACAGGCGCCTTGGACACTGAAAAGGAACTCTTCAACTACCGGCTGAGCAAGTGCAGAATGGTGGTGGCGGACATCAGCGAAAAGAATATCCCGTAGTTATTGCTGCTTGCTGTGTGCTCCACAATCTCTGTGAGGGAGGTTGAGGCAAATCGCCTGGCTGCTGTTTACGATCAGCCAGACACCCGTGCTGAGAGAATATCCCAGCGGAAGCGATATGCATCAGGGAGGCTTTGAGAGCAGGGTAACCTGTGACTGTCCACTTGATTTTAAGAGAGCCTGATCATAAACCAAGTTTTCCCCACTTTCCAAGGACGTTTTAAAACTAAGGACATGTTTTAGTAATTAATAATAAATCTTTCGTTGACTTTGCATTTCTGTTTATTCGTTGAAACATGGAAGCATTCTGTGCTGGTTAAGGTGTGCACTGATGGGTGGGGTTGCAGGGCTGTGGGTTTGGGCGTTGGAAGGGGTGAGGGTGTGGGGAAGGGTGAGTATCTGCCCTGGATGAGGTCTATTTTGGGAGGATCGTGACTACGGTCCAAATGCATGTGAAGGAAGCCTGCCTTTACATTCGGGATGTCAGGCACCAGGACCCTGCACAAGCATACACCTCAAGGAAAGACCGGGGCAGCATACACCACACAGACTGTCCCTGGTGCCTAGTGACTGCAGTCTGTGTGTGCCCTGCAGTTGACCCTGCAGCCAAGTCTGTAGCATGGCACTGTGGGCTATGCAGTGACATTACAATTACCCCCCCCCCCCCCCCCAGAACAACAGACAGTCTTCTGACACCAGAACAGTGACTGTAACTGTCAGTCACACCAACCCGCTTTTAATCATGTAATACACAGTGGGGGTTTGAACTTGGAGTTGGGACTGGTTGATGCTGTAAAGAAAGAGCTTGTAAACGACAGTTGTCTCTAACATTATCGGTGTGCTGCAGGGACAGTTCTCACGGCCCCTACCGCCTCCGTCTTGTCACTTTGGGTGAGGGGACAGGACTTCTTGGCGTTGGAGCGGTTGCAGATGCACTGCAGGGGCTCTCTCCTCCTGACTGCGGTCTTGAAGAACATCTACAAGGCGCGGCGTCTCCGTTTGCTCCCTCATTAGACCAAGCAGCGTTTGAGTCGCCTGCTGGTCTTCCTGCCGCCACCTATCCTCCCGTTCCAGGTGTGTGCGATGCTGCTGACACAGGCTCTCCCTCGACTGTCTCTGCTCTGCCTCCGCTCTGGAGCTGGCCATCAGTTCCTGGAACATGTCGTCCCTTGTCTTTTGCTGTGTGATGTGAAAAAGTAGGTGATTTCCTTGAACACATACATGTTTGCCAACAGTAAACACAGTCTAGTCAGTTTCAGTGAACAAGACCAAAGAGGAACCAAGTCTCAGGAGATCTCAGAACTAGTCCGAGATTTGAATACGCTCCGCCATTGCACTGAAAGATAGCTGCATCCCTCTTGCACAAAGTCCTGGTAAGCCTTACAGTACAGAGTGCTTATCAGTTAGTGCTTAGCTGTGCTCTCCTGCTGGAGGCAATGTGCAAAGCAGAAAAGATGGCGTTATGCGGCATCTCCCGCCAGTGAGGAAAGACCCTGTATGCTTTTCCTCTGAGGCCTGCCACAAGTGGCTGTTTCATTCTTATGCAAAGTAAAACTCTGTTTCATTCTTATGCAAAGTAAAACTCTGTTAAGCGAGGTCATTCTTATGCAAAGTAAAACTCTGTTAAGCGAGGGTCATTCTTATGCAAAGTAAAAGTCTACCATGCACAATAGTAACAGTACACTAATTCCACTAATTAGATGCAGCACTTCCACAACGACATCACCCTGAGGCGTGTCAGGCGCACACAGAGAGAGCGGATGTTAACAGAAGCCCTGCACAGACCAGGACCCTACGATGCCATGCGATGGTCCCCTGTACCTGAGGATGGCATGAATAAAGCACCTCTCCCAAGAATACTCTTGCTGAGGATTTTCCTGCTGGTCTCTGAGAGCTTTTTTGAACTATCCCCAGAGGACTATTGCTCCATTCCTATATGTGTAGACCTGCTGTTTGTATAGTTTCATATTTAAAAATTTTTATATAGTATTTCTATTTTTTATATATATCCCTGTTTCTTAAAAAATAAATGTTTCTGATCCTTCCCTGATTCATCTCTGTGAGGGTGATGAAGAGATCCTGGCTGTCAGGAAGCGGGGAGTGGGTTCGATGTCGCCTGCGCCGTCCTCAAAAGACCCTTCCTCATCTTCCCGTCACTGGTGGGGCACTGGTGGCAGACCCACCTAGAATGGCATGCAGTGCCTCGTAGAAGCGGCATGTCTGGGCTGACTTTTGATACCCTTGTCTTAGGTCCTTCACTTTCCGCGCACTGCATCGCATCCCGGCTGTATCCTTTCTCTTTCATGGCTTTAGAGACCTTCACACAGCGATCAGATCCTGGACTTCCGGTCAGTCCATGCTGGGGACCTCTTTCTATTCTGGGATTGCGGACTCCTCTGCTGGAGAGCTCTGCAGATGTGCAACCAGAACGTCAGATTCAAACCGCCCAGACAGGAAAATGAATTCAAATTTTCGGGTCATTTCCTGTGTGGCTGGCCAGAGAATCCAAGCTCGGACTGCTGTCCAGAGCGTCAACACAGTGGTGCACTGTGGGATAGCTCCCGAGCTGCTAAGTTCGATTAGCATCCACTACTCCACCTGCCGGGAACTAAAGAGCCCTCTAGTTCGAATTAAATGGCTTCCTGGTGCGCTGATAAATTCGAATTAAAGTCCTAGTGTAGACCAGGCCTAAGGTGCCACAAGGACTTCTCGTTGTTTTTGCTCATACAGACTAACACAGCTGCCACTCTGAAACCTGATCATATCACTGTAATCCTTTTCCTCCCGTATTGATATGGACACATTTCCTGTCTTAAATAGAAAGAAGCTCAAACTAGTTATTGAGTAATGAATGTGTGAGGTTACTGACAAACATGCATCCTTTTTTCAAGCATACTTTTCTAGAGCAGATAGCTTATGGATATCAGAAATGATTTTAGCTAGATCATTTGCAGGACCGACTCCAGGATTTTTGCCGCCCCAAGCGGCAAAGAGAAAAAAAAAGCAAAAAAAAAGCCGCAATCGCGATCAGCAGCAGCTCCACCATGCTGCTTTCTTCTTCAGCAGCACTTCAGTGACAGGTCTTTCCCTCTGAGAGGGACTGAGGGACCTGCCGCCAAATTGTCGCAGAAGAACCCGATGTGCCGCCCCTTCCCCTTGGCTTCCCCAAGCACCTGCTTGCTGGGCTGGTGCCTGGAGCCGGCCCTGTTCGTTTGACCACTTTAATGCAACTTTGTGTGTGTGGTTTCAGAACAAACCACGAGACATGGAAGTGATATGTAGCATTTTAGTGTGGAGCTTTCCAACCAGTAGATGCTGAAAGATTAGAAGTTCATTCAATCTATGGTGATCTTAAATTATCTCTCTTTGACAGCATATATTAATAGATACAGAGAAATTATACAGTGGCATGTTTTCACCTGCTATGTATTTGGATTTTGTGCAGATGTTCTGTTACTTCAAAGGCAGCACATAGTATCTGGAAAAGTGACATAAAATATGGAAGCTTTGAGGGGAAAAATCACTTAAAATATAGCTTATATTTTAATCATGCTCTGTCTCTTGATTTATTAAAAAAATCAGTGTTTTTTTTAATCCAATAATCTTTCAAGTTTTCTTTCTGAAGCTGAAACTGATAAAAGTTTCATACCAAAAGTTATCAGGAAAAGGGTCATTGTTGATAAGTTTCTGAGCAGTTCTGATTGGATTTTTTTTTCTGTAATGACAGAAATTTGTCTTACAAAGAAGCAAAAGAAATAATTTTTGGAACTTGAAGGAAAGTTGTTTACTTAAGAAGATCCTACTGATAGAGAATGACAGACTGTTTAAGGAAAGCTGTACTGATTAGGTATTATATCTTACGGCCTGATCCTTCTTTTGTTGAAGTCAGTGGGATCAGGACCTTAGATAGTTAAATGTTTGCTAAGAATATATAATTAAATTGAACTTTCAAAGTTGTTTTTAGAAATAACAGTTGCTGTTTTAAGCCTAACTTCAGCAAGGCACTGAACCATGGGTCAAGTACTTAATTATAATGACATAGGTGCCAGGGCTCAAGTAATTAGGTGCCGGAGCTATTGCAATTGTATTACTTTCCAAATTGATGCAGCAAGGCCCAGGTGCTGCGGGGGCTATAAACTGCCAGACCTAGAGATGCTGTGGCTGAACCCTGGCAAGCACTGGCATAAATTAAGCACTGCATGGGTCTAGCTTAATCATGTGAATAGTCCTGTTGACATCAAGATAGACGCATGTTTTCCTCCCATGCTGAATTCAGGGCTTTAGTATTTCATTATTAATGTCGCCGTTGTGTCTCACTTACAGCTGCCATTGTATTGTTACTTTCCCAGGAGCAGGTGGAAGCTGATGGTGTAGTCTGAGGAACAGCATTGCTTGAATTTATGAGAAAAGCAAAAGGCACTTCAACTGTGTAATTTGTATTGAAAAGTAATCAAGACAAGACATTACCATATGGCATCTTTTGAAAATCTCTTGCTTTTTCTTAGGGCATTCAAATGCTGAACTTCATTTTCTGTGTGTCATGCTATTGTCAAGGTAGTGGCTTCCTCTTTGTTAATTATTCTTTCAGTTGTATGTAAGATCCAATTCTCCATTGTCCTGCACCTTGTGTGGTCAGTTACACCTGTTCAAAGTGGGTACAATAAGTTACCATTTTGGCTTGGTAGCATTTGACACCTGCCACTTGCTCACTCTGCACTAGTGTAGAGAGCACTTGGTGGTGCACTTGTTTGCAAAGTTGGTTGCAAAGCTTCATTTACGTATGTGACAGTGGAGTTTTCCTTAAAATAGTGTGGAAAGATATGAACAGTCTTCTTGATAGTAGCATTTAAATGGTGTTTTCCTTTAAAAGATGTCTCAGGCCTTAATCTTCTATTTGTATTTTTTTACTGACAAATATCATGTCCATAGTATGAAGTACTTTGTATTTTAATTTAACCTTTGGAATATATGAAGACATTTCCAGGATGCACCTCATATTTAGTCAGTTGTCTACTGTAAAGTCTTGATTGAAGTTTCATGTCATTTGGCTTTCCCAGGAATTGCTTCATTTCCTCCAAAGTGCTTACAGTTAGGTGTTTTTTTTTTGGTAAAATCTGTTTTTGCTATAATGTTTGGGAGAACGCTTTTATTTTTTTTATTATTTTTTAAAGTCTTCTGTGGTCTAACACGCTACATGTGTTTATAAAGACGCAGGAGGCGCCTTGAGGTTTGGGGAGGAGACTAGGCTCTATTAGGAGCTCTTCAAACTGTCTTTGGTCTCAGAGTACGTGGAATGTCATTCACATGACTGCTCCCTGTGTTCCTTGATACGCACATGGCTGTGGGAAGACTTGCTTCTGCAAGTTGTAAGGTTTACCATGGCATAAATTATGCAGATGTGTCAGTGCAGTGAGAGAGCTGGACAGTCCCTTCGTCATCGAGTGGAGCTAGAGAGAGCTACAAAGTAAATGTGAGATGCTGTTTTGACATTGCTTTTTATGGATTTCATTGTGATTTTGCTTGACTGCATCATGGTGATGTTGAGTGTCAGTGACACAAGTATTGCAATGGGATGAGAATGGGGCACTGTGATTAGTTTGTGGCTCTATTCATTGATTAATTGAATCTCCAGCCTTTCACTGTTGAATTATGTTATTCTAACACATCCATGTAGTTAAGCATATGCTAGACTGAGCTACTTTGATACAGAAAAGATGGCATTTAGCATACTCACACTGCAGATTTTTCAGTGTGTTGGGCCATAGTGCCAAGTGGTATAGCTCCACTGAACTCACCATCTGAGAATCTGCCCTGTTCTTTTTGTGAGCACTGAACTGGAAAACAATTTACTTTCTTGCTGTTCTACAAAGACAAGTTGTTAATGAATGTCAGTTCTATTTACTTGATTTTACACAACTTAACAAGGTCTGCTGTTTATTTCCAGCATTACTTATGTTAATGTATATATGTATTTTGTTACCAGCTCTTCCATGTTGCTTACATCCTTATCAAGTTTGCAAATTCTCCTCGCCCAGATCTCTGGGTGTTAGAAAGATCAGTGGACTTTGGAAGAACCTATGCACCTTGGCAATATTTTGCTCGTGAGTATTAATTCTTGCATCCCTGCAGTTTTATAGGAGAGAGGCTTTAATCATTTGTAGAATTTAGAAACAAAAATCAACTTAGTGGTTTCCCTGAATAAAGTATGGTAACGTGAGATGTGTTTGGAAGGGGTCTGGCATAACTGTTAACTAGTTATCTTCAGTAAAGCCCCATTCTTAGCATTCATCAGCAAAATGAACATGACATGGTTTGAAAGTTTAGAATCTTTTTGATTAAATTAGCCCAGAGACATACACTTAAACAGGTTTTGTTGCCAGTAATTTTTCTTCCAAAGAGCCATAAAAGGAACTGCTTTATATAGTAGTCCTCTCTTCTGAGAGAAGTCTTTGATGAGGTAAATTTTCAAAGCAAGGCATACTGATTTAATCTGACAACTTTCATTTAAACTGGTAGAGAACACATTATTAAAACCCAATATAGTATTGCAAAAATGTAAAACTGCCCTTGGGATTTTTCCTTTTATCTTGTTCATGTCTTAATAGTGCCTTTCACCCCCTCAGGATTCCAGTCTTCTTTGTAAACCTAAACTAGAATACATGTACAAGCACCCTACAATGCAGCCATTTTTGTTGTGATATGGGGAAGCTGTTTCAGTGCATTGCCAAACACTAAGAACAGTTTAGGACAGAAAGTGAAGAAGAATGTGTTCATTCGCTTTTAATATTTTTCATTTTTCTATAGTAATATTTCTGTTTTCATACAGAGATGTAATTTGATTCAGGGAGATAATCTATTAGAAAGCGTGAGGATAGTTCTTTATGGATTTATGTTAGCACAATAATGGATGTTTCAATATGTAAAAAAATTGATTTCTTACTTTACTAGATTCTAAAGCAGACTGTTTGGAACATTTTGGAAAAAAAGTTAGTGCTCATATTAGGAGGGATGATGATGTTATTTGCACTACAGAGTATTCTCGAATTGTGCCTCTTGAAAATGGTGAGGTAAGTGCTTTTCAGAAGACTGGGAAATTTAATTTTTCACGTTGGAAATAAACAGTGTTATACAGTGTTTGCTTATTAGTATGTTATTATGAAACATTTGCTATTTCAATAAAACCTGAACTTTTAAGCCAATTTTCAAACTTAGGTGCCTATGTAAATCCATCAGGTATGTAAATCCATATTCAGGCATTTGAGAAAATGTCCTAATATTTATAGACGTGCTGAACATTCACAACTCCCATTGAGAAGTGAGTGCTCAGAACCTCTGAAATTAGGCCATTTGTTTAACTTCATGAATATAATTTAGGTGCCTTACTTTGGGCATCCAGGTATGAAAATTTTGGCTTTGTTTTCTGAGTAGTCACAATGACTGCAATGGGTCTAATTGTGTGAGAATTGCTGATGGAAGTAAAGGTTGCAGAATCAGACCTCTAAATTTCAATGAGCAGTAACTCTATTTTAAAAAGAGAAAAAAGCTGTAAATGTATAGTATAATATAAGTGTGTCTGTAAAAGCTAACACAGGACATACTACTCTGGCTTAGCAAGATGCTTCTTACCACTAGGAAATATGATTTATATTCCCTTTATCCGAATGTTTATTAGTGGTTGCATTTATCATTCTTTCCAACATAAACTTTTATTGGAGATAGGCCTGTGTCAGATCAGAATCCAAACTTCCTCATTATTCAGGGTTGTTGGAATTGGAGGTTATGTGACATGCCACTACAAAGAGAGGCTTGTGATGAAGCTTGCATCCAGATCCAAACTTCTTGAAAGTTCTGGGGGTTTGGATCCAGTGTTCCAGTTTTGATTTATAATGGTCTATGAACATTTCTGCAGAGTGGTCCAAAAACTTACGGAAATATTAGCATTTTCTATTAAATTCTATGGATTTTTTTATTAATTTCTTTAGAATCCTGTTGCATCATCCTCTATTAATTAGTGTATGACTTTTTCTAAAGGAGTTGTGTTGTAATTGGAAACTTCAGTGATTCAATTTTATGTACTTTCATGTTTCCAAGTGGCTACTATAAACTGTATCTGAAATCTGTTCAGTTATAAACAAATAAATAGCTTTTGCTCAGTTGTACACACACTCTTATTTGTTAATTTAGGGTTCATTTATGATTGCTGGGCTCTTGGCATCAATTTCTTTTTCATAATAAGAGCACTGAAGCATTTGTTTTGAATTATTATACAAACCTGCTCTTGCATGGAGGAAAATTCTAAAGTAACATCATGAACTCACTTTCAAAAGTACATGAAGATACTCTCAGGCACTGTAGCTATTAACTGAAATTTATTCCGGGATTTTTTGTGCCTTAACCCAGAAATGAATGCATGTTGGTAAAAGAGCAATATCCTGAAGTTCTTACTTAGGTAAAACATCATTGGCTGTTAGTAATGTGTTAGGATTGACTTATTGTTATTGGTTTCTGTAAAATTGCATGTATCTTTTCAGTACTTTCTGATGTAATCCATTCAAGACACATGAAGCCATTCTTATATGGATGTGTAACACAAGTAAATTGTGCCTAAGTGAATGGGAATTTTTTTCAATATTCAGGTTTTGCTGTGAATATCTTCATAATAATTTTCATAGAACCCGTGATTGCTGGAGCATCCTGCTAAATCAGAGCAGAACGGCCTGTATTAGCATATTATATTAATTATATATTATATTATATTATATACTTAAAGCATTTAAATTTTGTTTTAAATAGAAGAGTTACTTCTCACTGAAATGTAGAGGCCTGAGTCTGTAACCTTACTCCCATAAATACTAGACATGGTTAGAAACGAGCAATCTGCAAATTTTTGGATGCTTATATTATCGAAACCTGTGGATGACTCCACACTGCTAATGTTAACTGTTTGACAAAAAGATCTTTGCTCTTTTATTAGATTGTGGTATCCTTGGTAAATGGTCGTCCAGGAGCAAAAAACTTCACTCACTCTCCAATACTTAGGGAATTTACCAAGGCAACAAACATCCGCTTGCGTTTTCTCAGAACCAATACCCTTCTTGGACACTTGATAGCCAAAGCTCAACGGGACCCCACTGTAACCCGCAGAGTAAGTAGCTTTTTTCACAAATGGATGTGCAACAGTTGCCCTTCATTCCATTACAGTGAATGGAATGACACAAATGTCTTTAGTTTGCAAAACAAGAACAAAAAAAGGTACGGTCCTGATGATCCCCTCCAGCTCCACATGCAGAGGGAAGCTAGTGGGGACAGATCAGAGTTGTGTGGCTTGTGTGCTCAGAGGGGAGTGTGGTGCTCTCTCAGGGCACCCAGAACTGTAATCTACTGTGTTACCTCTCTGCATTAGCAAAAGAGCTTTGCTGGAGCTTAAACTGTGTGACAGCTCCCTGCCATGCCAGTCTGTTGGCCTTGCCGGCAAACCCCTTGAGTCTCTGTCAGTCTAAACCTTGCCTTGCAGGTAACATCCAGTGAACTCCAGTTCCTGAGTTCCCCAGCGACATCTTTCTGCAGTGCCCAGTCGCTCTCAGTGGACACTCACAGAAATTAACCAAGTTCCCTGTCTTCAAAGAGACAGAATATACAACTGCTTGTTAGTTCAGCTGGAGATGCATGCCTTAGCTTTAATATAATAGCACTGAGATGGTTTATATTAAAAACTAAGAATAATTTTATTAACCAAGAGAGATTTATGTGATACTAAGGAAGAGAAAAAGAGACGGGTATGCTTTCAAACAAAAGAAAAACACTTTTTAGTGCCAGAAATTGAATTCTAGCAAGTGATATCTTTGCCTATAACAGTTTCTCACTTACATCACATGACCAGCAACTCCAGCTCTTCAGGAGGATTCAACTTTCACATAATCAGAAGGTCCTATTCCCTTTATCCCCTAAGAGATAGATAACAAAATGTCTCATAAAAGATGAGTCACAGCCAATTTTGCTGTAAAGTGCTGCAAGGATTTTGGATGAGCAATATTCTACAAGACATGAGTGTATTTAGTTAATTAAGTCAAATCTCTAGAATGCATGATATGATTTTATTTCATATGTAACCATTTGTTTCCAATACTTCTGCTTGCTATTATTTGAATCTCTTTGTTAAATGAACTTAATTTCACTATAAACATATCTAAGTGCTGTGTGTTAGGAGAGCTGTGATCCAAGGTGAAACTGGTAAACTGGGGTGTACTGCTTCTTTGGAAGCAGCCAATCTGTGAATACTGTGACTGTCCGGTGGACAAGGGAGATGTTTGGATTGAGGATTGGGGTGTGCCAGTTGCTAGCCTGTAGGGTGACAGGGAGTCCTGCAAGGTCTAGGGGGAAGTGTTTGTACTGCCCATGGCTGGTGGAGTTGGGGAGCTGACCCATGGCAGGCACAGACAAGGTTTCCTCACACTAAGAGAAGATGGTAGCAAAGTGTGTCTGAACCCTGGGTACCCCTGGGAAATTCCACAGATTAGAAGTCCCCTGCCCATTCTGTGGGGAAATAAGAGAGGGGCAGACGCTCTGATGGAATAATCCATAAGAATCTCTATGCATTGGAATTTGTAGAGTTTCTTGATCCAATGTGGTTATTTACCTATCAATTATACTGCAATAGAACCCAAAGGCTCCAGTCAGTGCCATTTGGCTAGGGACTGTACAAATACATATGGCTCTCCTCAACAACAACAACAAAATCTTACCCATTCCAGTTGCTTGGCACATACATTATGTAAGATTGTAAGACTTAAGTGCAGCTGTAGGATTTTATTTAAGATATTACCTACAGACTAAAATAAATGGAGTACTTGTTGTGCTGCTTGCCAAACACCATAACTTCAGCCTAATGTAATCAAATAGTCTAATCTGATGGTGAGGGGTATATAAGGTAACATATTTCATTAACTTGGGGCTTGGCTACACTTGCAAGTTGCAGCGCTGGTAGAGGCTTTCCAGCGCTGCAATTACACCCTGTCCACACTTGCAGGGCACAACCAGCGCTGCAACTCCCTGGCTGCAGCGCTGGCCGTACACCCAGGTCTGCTTGGGGTATAAGGGTTGCAGCGCTGGTTCTGCAGCGCTGGTCATCAAGTGTGGACACTCACCAGCGCTGTTATTGGCCTCCAGGGTATAAGGAGTATCCCAGAATGCTTTTAACTAAATTATTCCCTTTGTTTTGTTATGCAGCCTCTCTTTGTTTTGTTGTCAATGAGCTGCTTCAAACATAGCTCCTGTTTGCTGTCATTAATCTGTAACTACTGTCAACAATGAAATGAGATAACCCCTGCAGGGGTTGAGTGTTTGCTTTGCTTGAGAGAAACGGGGGGAGGGGGCAGAGGGGGGAAAGAGTATGTTGGATGCAGGTTGTTTGCAGTTAACAGTAAGGGGGTGGGAAAATTTTCTGATTTTGCCCAGTGTCGGTTCCAAAAATCCACTCTCTCTCTCTCCCCCCCCCCGTCCCTGTCACACTGCCCCACACCCCCCTCTTTTGAAAAGCACGTTGCTGCCACTTGAATGCTGGGATAGCTGCCCATAATTCATCACTCCCAACAGCGCTGCAAATGCTACAAATGTGGCCACACTGCAGCGCTGGTAGCTGTGAGTGTGGCCACACACCAGCGCTGGCCCTGCACAGCTGGACGACCAGCGCTGCAACTACCAGCGCTGCAGATTTGTAAGTGTAGCCATACCCTTGCTGACCAGAAGAGTGTCAAGACTTTCCTTATCAGATGCTCTTGAAAACTAGCAGTAGTTCAGCATTCTAGTAGAGATCCATTGTGCTAAATCTATTGTATAAACCAAACCAAACCAGCCCATCCCCTTCCCTCTGTACAAACAACTGCCATACTTCCTCAAGTTATGCATTCATTTCATACGGTTGGAAATTATCTGCAGCACAAGCAATGTGGTATTTGAATTCTGACAATTTGGGCATAACACTGTTAATCCAGTGTAATGCCACAAAGTAAGAAGAAACCAGAGATTGAGTTACAAGTAATCATTATGGAGCTAACACACGATGAGATACTGCCAGAGAAAGTGTCAGGGACCATTTTTAATTTTGACCAAGACACTGAAAGCACGGGGTGTGTGTGTGGGTGTGTGGGTGTGTGTGTGTGTGAAGAAGAAAAATAAACCACACTAGATGTGATTAGATGTGAATGTGTACATCCAAATAGAACTAGTCCAGGAAATAAAAATATGGACTGGATTCTCTGGTCTACTAAGGCCAGTTTATTGCACCTATCTGGCACAAAGTAGCCTGCAAGCAGCCAGCCAATGGAGTCCCCCTATGCAGGGAGCTCTCTGCCAGCCATCTCCCCTCCCTTGGCATAAGGAGAGGGAGAGGACATCTCGGGGTGAGGTGGGCTAGAGGAGAGGACACAGTGGAAGATAGCTCAGCTGTGCCTGGCATAAAGTAGAGCTGCCTCTTTAACTTGCACTGGGGCCAGGCAGCTGAGGATCAGGGAGCTGCAACAGGCTCCCTGCAGCCTTCCCTTGCCACTGAGCAGAGTGGAGAGTCTGCTCTTAAGTTTCTTAAATGTACACAGAAGTTACTATAAATAGTGGTATTTACACTGAGTCAGTCCAAATAACTAAATTGGTATCTGCCCCTGCCTGGATTACTGCAGGGAGTGGTGATGAGATATGAAGCTTTTCAACTCTAGGTCACTAGTTCAAATCTAGGTCACATCAGTCATAATTGCAAGCAAGCAGGTGGGCTCAGTTCAGTTCCTAGAGTTCCTTTGGCACGATCCTAGCTCACCATCACAACTGGCAACGTTGCTGGCAGTTACATAGTAGAGAGGTCATCAACTTATTAGGAATAGAGATTGACTATTACTTCCAGGGGCTGTGCTTCTAGAATTGGCCAAGACACTTTATAAGGACATCATGGGGAACGGTGAAATACCACTGTCTGTGCGGTATCTGTTCAGTGGGTAACACTGACCTAGAGTGTGAAATGGCTTTGATTAATGAATCTGGGCCTGATCCTGCAACATGGATGTCAGTAGGAGTTTGGCTGTTGACTTCAGGAAAGCTGGATCTGGTCCTTTATGGATATGTTTGTTTACTATTCTGACAGGCAAGATTTAATGAGATAGTAATGATTTTCTGATGTTACTGTGGCTGCCATCCTACAGACAAAGGAAAGATGTACGCATACCTCTTGATTTGTTTTACAGTATTACTACAGCATAAAGGACATCAGTATTGGTGGACGATGTGTTTGCAATGGTCATGCAGAAGTCTGTAATGCAAAAAGTGCTGAAAACCTGTACCAGTAAGTAAACTGAGCAGCATGCTCATTTCACAGACTATAAACCAATACACAGGTATTTTCAAATTACGATTTTTAATGATAAAATAAGGATGTATTATAGTTTTCTTTATAATGTTTTTAAAGCGGAAGCATGGTAAGGCATATATGAAGATATGCTGAGAGGTATTCTGTGTTTATTTAGTTTAACAATAAAAGAGTGTGCATTAAGTCTTTTTTAAATTAAAATGAGGGTTTGCTAGACCTCAGTTGTTGGGTCACCTTAGTAAAAGTTTGGGAACTGCTGTGTTAAACTCACCTCTTTTGGATACTGAGACCCTGCTGCAAGAGCACCAATTTATTTCACATAAGCCATCAAACAGCCACATACAATACTTAATCCTGCCATGAGGCAGGGGACCGGACTAGATGACCTCTCAAGGTCCCTTCCAGTCCTATGATTCTATGATTCTGTAATGGGCTAGCTTCTCAGTGGAGTTACTCCAGCTTTACAGCAGAATAACTGAGATCAGAGTCAGACATCAGGACTTTTGGTCATTATGTTGAAAATCCCAACAAGAAAGTAAATGCAGTAGATTCTATTACTAATCCCCTTGGCCATTTATGTGATACCTTTTCTGACTAGAATTGGTGACTATATAGTAATATCAAGGAAAATGCACAACCTTCTGTAGCAAGGGAAAAAACAATTCAAATATATATATTTGTGTAGATACCATTAAGTATTCCATAAGTGTCTTCATTATTGTCACAGACTTTGAAGTGAGTGCTTACGGGACTGAGCCCTTAGATAGGCACTTGGATGAAGTCAAAATAAATACAAAATTTTTCCTTTTGGAGGATGACTGTTAATTTTTATACTTTGGGTTATTTCTGATGCTCTAATAGTCCTTAGTTTGCATTATTTTTATGAACAAGATGATGTTATGATCTTAGATATGGAAATGGGGCACTGTACTCACCGCTGGGTGGCACCCTCTTCTGGCAATTCTGGGGATTAGCTCTGACCACTTCAGCACCCCTTTTCTTCTCTTCCATCGTTGCAGCTCTCCTCCTGTGGTACGGCTTCTTCATGACTCAGCCCTCCAGCCAGGTCATACTGATTTCCCCTTGTAGGGGAGTCTTTCAAAGTCTCTCTGCTCAAGCAGTATCAGGCAGTCCTCACACTTGCAGCCCTGACTGTTATTCCTACAGTGACTCAAGTAGTCTCCCTGTTCACTGCCCCAAGCAGTACCAGGAACCCAGGCCTGCCCTCTACTCTGGGTTCCAGTCCAGGGCCCTATAGTGAGCAGTTAAGGTCCGGGTTTTCAGCAACCCTACTGCTCTCTTCCCTGGACAACTTCCTCCCATGCGTCTTTAAGCTTCTCCTTCACCAACCTTCCTAGCCAGACCCCTCTTTCTTAGGCCTATTAGGTAAACCTTCCTTGTGGGTTTCTGTCTCCCCTTCCTTCTCCCTTACCTCAGGGATAGAAACTGCAGCTTCGTCCCTGCCACTTCTGATGCCAGCCTCCTGGTGTTATGGAAGCCCCATCTGTTCCCTCACAGGTGAGCTTCCTTCTAATTAGCACCCTCCACACAGCTTACATTTCCCCTTTTTGCAGTTTAATTGACTGATTAGGCTCACCTGGCCTAATTCAACTCTCTCAGAGCTGGTGTGGGAAGGTCACCCCATCGTAGTATGTTATAAAGCTCTAATAATTTTTTTTAATGAAACATAATGAAAAATTGAGTCCGGAGTGTAACGGTAACAAACATTTTGATATAGTGTAGTACAGCAAGCTTGAGCCTTGGATCAAGAGTTAAAATAAGATATATTTGCAACTATGGCATATCATCCTCGTTTAATACCTGGTCAGGATAAGGTTTCTTAAGCCCGTGTTTATTTAATCCAATTACAAATGACCTCTATAAATCATTTGTGCTAAAATGCTCAAAATGGTGTGAGTGAGATACTCTATTGTGAGGAATGCTAGGATGATTGTGAAAGGATTTAGTGCAGGGGTCAGCAACCTTTGGTATGCGGCTTGCCAGGGTAAGCACCCTGGTGGGCCGGCAGGGTTGGCTCATTGCAGCTCCCACTGGCCGTGGTTCACTGTCCCAGGCCATTGGGGGTGGCGGGAAGCAGCAGCCAGCACATCTCTTGGCCCGCACCGCTTCCCGCCGCCCCCATTGGCCAGTGGGAGCTGTGATTGGCTGACCCTGCAGACGTGGCAGGTAAACAAACCGACCTGGTCCACCAGGGTGCTTACCCTGGCAAGCTTCATGCCAAAGGTTGCCGACCCCTGGTTTAGTGTTTCGTGTTGACCTCTTTACACTTGGTCTTGCCATTTTCATGTTAGAAGTAAATTTTGGGTTGTAGTAAAATAAGAAAAATATATATATAGTTTTAAATCCTATTTCAATTAAATGAGATTTTTTTCAATATCCAGGTTTCAGTGTGAATGTCAGCATAACACTTGTGGGGAAACCTGTGATCACTGCTGCCCTGGATATAATCAGAAACAATGGCAACCTGCAACTGCCAACAACGCAAATGAGTGTGAATGTGAGTAGCATGAAAAGATGCTAGTTAAAAGGTGACAATTCATACAGATTTTGATGTACAAATGGGAGGTACCTCCAGCACATACATGTTCATGCAAAATAGCAGAGCTGCGTTGGCTGGCTGCAAAGCCCCCAGCAGATCAGAGATTGCAGGTGCCTGGCACTGCCTCAAACCTTCCCATTCTTTCACATACACCCTTCAGCTGGATTGCCCAGAATCGTGCACCCTGAAGGAATATGGCTGAATCCATTTTCATATTTGTTAGCATTTATCTCAATTGTGCCCAGCCCAGGCTCTGAATCCGACCCCTAGATTTTGAGCACTGGTGATATGGGGGTGGTTAGAGGAGAAGGAAACTTCCATAGAACTACCTTGCCTGATACTATAAACCTAATTTTGATGCACCCAAGTTCATTTAGTGGAACACTGAAATATTCATAACAGTGCATTTAGATCCTTGCTACTTTTATATTTAGTGAGGAAACAATATATTGAGTTGGAAGGCGAATCAGAGTTATTTACTGTACATGGCTTTGTGACATAGCCCAGTTGTAAAATCCTTCTAGTAAACCAGGTACTTTATAAGGAAAACCATCTTTTGGGGAAGAGGTGTGCTTTCTTATGTTAAGAGTGCCAACACACAATCTAGTCTCTTCAAAAGATTCCTGGATTTTCAATCTGCTCACTCAAAACAAAACTACATAGATGGGAGTGAAGAGTTGTTGTCTTCAGAGCAACACCAGTCACTCTTTCTAATAATCTGGTCTCTTGACATATGCCTCTGGTAAATGGATGCAGATATTCTGTCTTCTTTTCCTTGAGCTCCTATGGAGGAGCTCCTTTGCAGCCAAGCTTCCCGCATTTCAGACAAACATTTCATTCTTTTGTTAAGAAAACTGGGACATGGGGAACCATGACCACTAGGGCCCTTTTCTGGGTCTTGAAGAGGCTGTTCTGCCTGCCATAGACTCTGTGTAATCACATGGCATGAAAACTATAACTATGGTGATTATAGCATTTGCTGTCTTTGTGTCTTCCCCTCTTTTGAACACACACAGGATTCTCTTCTCCCATATTGTCTTGGCAGGCCAAAAGGCAGATGATGTGACTTCAAGTTGTAACCCTGTTAGAGTGTCAAGTAGATGTATATTTATATTATTGAAGAAATGAGGAATAAAAAGGGGTTTTATTTTAATCAAAGTTCAGAGGTGATCTGCCAAAATCTACCAATTGTGATAGTAAAAATAACAGACAAAAAAAAGTATAAGCAGTAGATAGAAACTAGGCATGTGACTTGGTCAATGTTTACATTATAATTCATAAGGTTCTGAGCCAAAAATGTTTAACATCTACTGCTACCTGAAAAAGGGATCCTTTGAGCCTGAAAGTGTGTGTGTGTTTTAAGTTATTCACTGAGGATAGTACTCACCAGCTGCAGACACCCTTCATTTACAGCCTGTGGGTCAGGGGATTAGAGCAACCTTGCAAGTCTTCACAAAATCTCTGTATCCCTTGTAGAAACTCTTGACTCTCCTACTGAAAAATCAGTGGGTCCCTGAGAGACTGGGAGACCTACCAAACCTGCAAATTTTTGTATACGTCCACAATATTGTACTTTTCAGCAAATAGTCAAAGCTTCAAGAAATTGTATTGTGATGTATGAAGGGTATTTACCTACCTGCTGGTAAAAGTGTCATTACTTTGATCAAAGCAGGTAACTTGACCTTATAGTAAGAGACATAGTAGATGGCTCAGGATGCCAGTAGCCTTTGGTCATTAATGACTTTGAGGTTTTTTTTTGACACTTTCCTTTCCCTTCCTGGCTTTTCTAAGAGCAGTATTGCCAAGGTAGCCCAGCCATTTTGGCAGCTTTTGGCCCCGCTATTTCCCTCTGAATCTTGTTTAGTTTTCTTGAAGAACTTCATGTATGGACTGGAAAATGAGCTACAAAGGCTCTTTGGCTCTTATTTAAGCAGGTCACTGATTCCTTAATATTCAAATGAGAGTGGAAAAGGAGGAAGCCAATATCTTTTCCATCTTCTTGAGTTATTTAAATTGGAGAGGTTTTTCCTGTCTTCTTCTTCAGTGAAAAAGATGAAGAGATCCAAGTAGGCAGTACTTAATTTGTGCCAGGACTTGCCAAGATTGAGCCCTGCACCTCTAGGCTTGGCAGTTCATAGCCTCTGGGCTTGCTGCATCAGTTATGAATATAAAAAACTTGCTTGAGCCCCAGCATCTCTTTCATTACAAATTAAGCACTGCCGGTAGGCTAAGTAAAGGTGAGAGTAAGGAGCTCGAGTAAGACAAAGGCACAGGCTAGCCTTTGGTTTGTTGCATCTGTTTGGTATTCTGGTTAGTCACTACTCTGAATTATGTTACAACTCTGGATGTCTGGAAACTGGAGAAAGGAGAGCACAAGCTAATAGATGATTTGATGGAATGAAGATAAGAGATTACGATAGGCTGATATTGCGCCTGATGGACAGATTGGGAGGTGCTGTTCATTAGTTTGCACTGGGGTAACAGGGCAAGACAAAAGAATTAGATTAGGAATTTTATCCATCCACCACCCTTTACCCAATACATATTTGCAGAAACTGTTCAAAGTGTTGAGCTATTTTCAGATTAACCCTTACTTTTCAACCAAGGCAAGAACTTTAGGTCAATAATGGGACTTAGACTACTTTTAGCAAAAGGCTATGACAAAATAACAAAGGCGGTTGTTGGATTTAGACCTACCAGCTTCATATAAATGGACCTGTAATATTTTTCAGACTACAAAGAGGCTGATATTCACAAAAGGCTACAGCACATCACCTGATGTACCTCATATTTTTTTTTCCAGTGTGTGAACAATACTCCTAGGTCAGGGAGCTATCAGTTGGGCAAATGTTTATGTTGCATATGATGACAGAATATGTAGTCTAGTCTAGTGGGCCTTGAGAAGTGTTCTTTGATCTTATGCTGTTCACTGCATGGAAAATTACTTCAGTCAGGAAGGGGTCAAAAGTTAGGACACAATTTCTAGAGTTGGACAAGATTCAGAACTAGTGTGAGTACAACTTCATTACCTTCATTTGGCCCAATAAATAAATATAAATTAAAAAACCTTACCAACCATACAGAATAAAAACACATCATATCTGAGATTCTAAACCCATATAAACTAGGAAACTGAGTTATTTACCACAGTTGCTCTACCCCTAATCCTTGATGAAGTAATTGGGTCATTTGTTACATGATCACCTAGAGCCTACTACTTTAAGTCATTTGGAGTTTTGCCACGGATGGGAGCAGGATCAAATCCATAATGCTAGAAAATGTGACAGACTTTTTGATTTAAACATATCTGTGCAGTGAATAGTTCTCTGGTAATAGACTAGTTGTGTTTGCTGGCATCGCTGCAATTAGGGCTATGTGAGTTCCTTCTGGTAAGCCTTGTTATTATACATAAACAATTGTTCTTCTGACTGAAGATTTAGCCCACAAGTGTCAGCCCAGATGTGAATATATTTGTAAATTTTAAAAAATAGAATAATATTTGGCTATTTTTTATTTTGAAAAATACCCCACCCAGATTAGGTGATCTGGTCAGGAAACATGCCTATCTGCTTTTGGAGTCTGCACTTCATCCACCACTGGAATCCTTCTGCTCCGAACAGGTAGCAAGCACGTCTGAGTCTGTTAGGAGTGCTCCTCCTGTTCTGGCAGAGTCCTCAGGCAGATCTGCATCCCCGGTGCTTAGGGAGACACTGCATACGTCTCCTAGGGACTCGGTACCAGGACCCTCAGAGAGGAAGTTGCTGAGTGTTCACAAGGACTCGGAGGGGTGCTCAAAAAAGTCACAACCCCAGGAGCAGTCTGTGAATGAGGAGGTTTTGCTGACTCTGAAACGCAGGAAGGGTCTGTTGAGACCAATTCTTGAAGGATCGGTGCACCTCTTGGTACTGCAGGCTCAGGAGCCCTCTCTGGTGTCATTGACAAGTTGCATAATCTGTCAGTACTGGCTTCTCTCACGATTCAAAAGCCTTGCATAGCACCATTTTTGGAACTGCACACTCCTATAGTCCTGGCTTCAGCTCCAGGGCACTGCTCTGTACTGACCATTTCTATACTTTTGATACCCCTGTGGAGGACTGTGTCTAGGCAAGCCAGCAATGCTTTCTCCAATACATAAGAACATAAGAGAAAAAGCAAGGTCAGTCAGAAGTCCCAAAGGTCCCTAGGTCCATCATCTGTCTACTACCAGTGCAATGCCATGCCAGCCAGGAGGAGTGACAGGCAATGATCATGATGAATCTCTCCTCTCTCATCTCCATCATCTGACGAACAGAACAGAGGACAGGAGGCTTACCCACACCCACCCATCACCAGCCCCCATAGCCATTTTTAGACCACCAGATTTATCCAAGTCCCCTTTCCTTTATTGTTATAGTCTAGCCCTTCACCTCCTCCCTCAGGTAGAGTTCCACAAGTTGACTGTGCTGCGTGAAGAAGAAGAACTTCTTTTTTTTTTTTTTAACTGCTGCCTATTTTCATTTTTGACCCTAGTTCTTGTATTATATGAATATAATATATAAATAACTTATCCACTTCACTTTCATCACTCATCATTTTATTTTATATACCTCTCATGTGTCCCCTTCTCTCTTTTTTCCAAAAAGAGTCCTAGTCTCTCTTCTTCTTTCTCCTCTCCTCACCCCTCTCTAAACCTAACTAATTTTTTTTTTAGTCTTTCTTTTCCTTTTTTTTCTCTTTGCTTTTTTGAGGTTTTTGAGATCACATCTGTACACAGTGTCGAGGGTGTGGTGGGTGTGGGATTATATATATATATATATATTCTCAGTTCTTCTCTCTATCCCCTTTTTAATGATTCCTAACATCCTGTTTGCTTTTTTGACCGCCTCTGCACACTGCGTGGACATCTTCAGAGAACTATCTCTTCTCCAGTCTTGGAACATCTCCCCCCACCTGAGAATGCCCAGCAGCCCCAGTGGGGTGCCTGCCTGTTGTGGTACCATCCACAGTTTCAGCATTCTAAGACCCAGTGGTCTACACAGGGCTGGGCCCCACCTCTGTACCAATGGCCCTTCTAAACCCCTTGAGACTTCCCTCCATGTTTCAGAAACTCTCTGCTCCCTTCCCACACTTTTACATCAGCTAGGCACTGCTCGGGAGCATCTGCAGGCAGGACTCCATTTTCCTTCCCCTGGAATTAGGATTGGTACCATGCAGGCAGAGCCTGTGTGCCCAGGACTCCACTGTGGACGAATTGGAGGAGGGACCTCCTCAGCAACCTTTAGCTTCTCCTTCTTTGTCACCCAATGAGGCTGTAGTGGCTGAATCTGCCTCTCCCTCTCCTGATGATTTTAGAGCGCATGAAGACTTGTTGAGGAAGGTGGCTGCAGCTCTGGATATCCAGCCAGAAAGAGGTACAAGATCACACAGGCTTGTGGACATTTTAGTGTCTGCAGGACCCTCTTCTCCCTATTAATGAGGCTATCCTGGAGCCCATCAAGATTTTATGGCAGACTCCTTCTTTTCTGCCCCCCCCCCAAAAGAGTGGAGAAGAGATATTATATCCCATCACAGTAATTTGAACACTTTACAGCCACCTGCTTCCAGCTTCCTGGTGGTCACAGCCGCTAACAAAACGAAGAGGCAAGGACATAGAGCCTCTACTCCGAAGAGAAAGGAAGCAAAAACCCTAGGTCTGTTTGACAGGAAACTTTATTCCACAGAAGGTTTACACTCAGGATTGTGAACCAGCAAGCTCTGCTGGGTCAATGTGATTGCAACCTGTGGGATAATATCCTGAAGTTCCACCTGCTTGTGGATAATTGTTCAGTTTGTTCAAACCCCCTGTCCATCAGGTTTCTAAAGGATTTGTTCAGATTGTACCCGTGGGTTCATAGTCTAGTCCACAGTGGAGTGTATATTTGGTGCCAACAAAGTTGATGGGTCCCCATTTTGAGCCACTAATAACTTGTTCTCTGTTTCGCTTGTCAATGAAAGTAATTTTCCTGGTTGCTATAACATCAGCCAGGAGAGTAGGGGAACTGCAAGCTTTGGTATCAGAGCCCCCCTATACAATTTTCTTTAGGGACAAGGTTTTCTTTTGGCCTCACCCTAAATTCTTGTCTAAAGTGGTTTCTGAATTTCACATGAATCAAGCAATTTATTTACCAACATTCTTTCCAAAGCCCCATTCAAGCAAAGAGGAGGAAAAGCTCTATACACTGGATGTTAATAGAGCTTTGGCTTTTTACCTGGAGTGGAGTAGAGCATTCAGGTCTTCCTCTGAACTCTTTGGCATGATTTCAGACCAAGTAAAGGGCCACCCAGTCTCCACCCAGAGGATCTCTGCCTGGATTTCTGGCTGTATTTGTTTATGCTACCGATTGGCTGATGTTGCACCTCTGAAAAAGGTGATGGCTCATTTGATGCAGTTGCAGGCAGCTTCTGTGGCTTTTCTGGCTAGGCTTCCCATTCTGGATATTTGTAGGGTGGCAACTTGGTCATTGTTCCATATGTTTGCCTCTCAAATGCTATCTCTCATCAATCCAGAGAAGATGCAAGATTCAGAGGAGTAGTCCTTCAGTCCTTGTTCAAGCAGACTCTGAGCCCACCACTAGTTCAAACTGCTTGTGAGTCATCTGTAGTGGAATGGAAATGTGCAGACACTCAAAGAAGAAAAAATGATTACCTACCTTTCCAAACTGTTGTTCTCCAAGATGTGTTGCACATGTCCTTTCCATGACCTGCCTCTTTCCCCTCTCTATCAGAGTCTTTCTAGTAGGAAGAAATGGAGGGGGGTCAGGCAGTGCTGCCCTTTGTATCTGTGTGTAGTAGCAGGGGGCACGAGAGGGCACTCACGCTGCCCCCAAAGGTACTGCTAAAGGAAAAATCTCTGACAACTGTGTACAGGGTACACACAAACACCTACAGTGGGGAATGGACATGTGCAACACATCTTGAAGAACAGTTACGGAAACCTTTTTATTGAGAGAGAGAGAGGGGCACAGTTAGAGAGAGAGAGGAAACCTAGTTAACCTTTTTATTGAGAGAGAGAGGGGCACAGCCTCTCTATCTCTGGCAAGCCTGGTAGCACATGCTGTCTTATGTCTAGAGATGATCTCAAGTTGGCTCTAGTTTGAAAGGCTCTTGGCTGATTTAAAAAAATGTGAGCATCCTTTTTTGTTTATAATAGGTTACTGAATTACAGCCTAATAATGAAAGCTGACTTGTAATATTTCTTCCTCAGCCTGCAACTGTCATGGACATGCTACTGATTGCTACTATGATCCTGATGTTGATCGACGCAAAGGAAGCTTAAATGTCCATGGGTGGTATGAAGGTGGAGGGGTCTGCATTAATTGCCAGGTAATAAAGTGCTTTTATCTCATAGGTTATACATTAATGGGACTTGGAAAGTGTGCATAGAAGACTTACTTTTCTCAGGCTGACACTTTTGAGATGGCCATTTTGAATAGTACCATTACAATGACATAATCTCTCATGCTCCAGCCAGAAAGAAAAATCATTGAAAGTAATTAATGTTCTATGAGGCCTGAAAAGGGATCACCTAACTACAACTATCGCACTTTTAAAGAGAACCCACTACTGCAGTTCCCTACTTCAGTGGTTACAGCAGGGTGGATGAAGAGCAGATCTCACTGCACCAGCCAAGGAGGAGAGGGAGTTGTGGGGAGCAGTGCTTCTCCAAGCAAGCAAGAGGAGAGGGAGAGAGCTCTCCCTCTGCTGTAGTTGAAAAGGGGAAGCTGGGTCTCCTCCAGTTCCCGTTACAATAATGCCTGCATTCTTTTAAAAAGGGCTAGAGACAGACACCATGAAGTCCACTAGAGACTTTGCTATTGCTAATCTATTTTATGCGGAAGGCGCTCAGATATTATAGTGATGAACAGTGGTAAAAATCCCTAAGATAGATGGATAGATAATAACCCCTGCTTCCAACCAAGGCCTGTTCCCTCTCTAATGTCACTGTTGTTTTCCTCATTCAAACCATTGGAACTTGTTTATTAATTTATAAATCACACCAGCTTGAACCAAAATACAGTCCCACAATTTAAGAATAGCATTGACACAGAGTCAAGAAAATGATGCATGCTGTGCAAGTAAAAAGTTTAGTTGCGCTGTCAAAAATTAAGGAACAAGGAAAGGAAATGTGCAGTGCAACTATAGTTTGAGTATTTTTTCCATCTTATTGCTAAAATAAAATCCGCTACTGCCCAAAAGGCAGTCAGAAGTAAATAAAAGTTCTTTTTATTAAAGAGAGGAAGAAGAGATCTTTGTCTTCCACTTAACGTTTCTATGTAGGGCTTTGTTCAACCAATGCTGTAAGATTTGTCATATTGGTGCTTCCTGTTAGCTCTTTATTTGTGAAAGATCATGTTTCCTAAATTGCTCTCAGTATATAAAAGAGCAAACCTGACCTAAATCCATGAAGCCTGCAACTGATAATTGTCTGTGATTTGATTTTGTGGAAATTAAATTGCATTAAATGAATTAACCATGAAATCTAATTATAACATTTTCTTCATAGATGATAAGGCACATGGATTTTACTTTACTTTTTCCATTTGTGTCATGGAAAAAAGTACATGCCTGAATGAAGAACTAATAGAACCTGATGCATGACACATATACTAGATTCTGTTTCTTTAAAGTCTGACAACAGTGCTCCATATATTCTGTACTATATATCTGTGTCAGACAATATATTGCTGTTAAAGAGATTTAGCTAACGAGAGAGAACTGTGCTTTCCATGTTCTCCCTTACATAAACCCCTATATTGCCTTAAAAGGGAGAAGAGACAGAGATACCCTGAAGTCAACTAAGGACTTTACCCTATGACACAAGAAATTTGTTGTAATTCAAATGAATGAACACTATGTTTTCTGTGAGTGTAAGACACATTAAGATGTTTAAAAGGCTGTCTCCTCTACTTACAGAAACTTTATTTTGTGCTTTTAATTTTATTTCTAGACTGATAGTTTTGCATTCATTTGAAGTTTCTAACCTTAGTTTGAGAGTAATTTAGTCACAAAGATGTACCTTTCAATATGGAAACAGCATGATGCTGTTTGCAGTCAAACTATATATGTATGTATGTAATGATAAAAAGGCAAAATGAAAAGAAAGTTAAAGAAATATCTGATAATAGTATAAAAAAAGACAGTGCTTTTTCCCTGATTTAAATTAACAGAATGTTGATTTAGGGACTTTGTGCAATGTTTAAAATTTACTAATTGTTAAAAATTCCATGTGTTTATGTGAAATTACTCTGATTCATAATGTCATGCAAAGATCAGACAGGTAAAGAACAAGAATAAAATGCACTTTTTATTGCAGTCTTGCTGGATTTTTCCCATACTGAGCCTGACTGTATATAAGAAGAACCTAAATTACCATCTTTCAGTCCTGTATTTGCTTATGTATCCTTCCGCTTGTTTTTCTTTCACATCTTATATTTTTCTCTTACTTTATTCTGCATAGCATAACACAGCTGGAATTAACTGTGAACAATGTGCAAAGGGGTACTATCGTCCTTATGGCATTCCAGTGGGAGCTGCTGGTGGCTGTATACGTAAGTCTTTCTCTGTTTGGTTATATCTCACAGTGGTATTTCCTGTCAATCAGGGCAAGGACTGTGTCTTATGGGATAAAATTTTCTGAAGTGCCTAAGTGATTCAGTCCCATTGACTTTTAGTGAGACTTAGATTCCTACTATGAGGCAGTTGCAGTAGTTCAAAGACAAAGGCCTGGGAAGGTTTCTGCACTGGTGGAGGAGAGGCAGTGGCATGCAAATACCAATGTTGTCTGGAGGTGATGATAGGAAGATATGCAGAAAAATACAGCTCTGAGTTAAGGGATTTGTAAATAATAATACTTACCTATCTCCCAGGGTTAATTAATTTATTCAGCACATTGAAGATGTGAAGTAATATGTAATTGTTAATTTGTAGCATTATTTAAATAATGATGCATTTACAAGTACAATTGAAACTTCTATAGTTACAATGTTATGTTTCTTTGCCAAAGCAACAAATCAATTAATTTGCAGAATGCATTTAACTGTTGTTATTTATTTAGCTTGCAGTTGTAATCCAGAGCATTCAGATGGTTGTGAGGAAGGATCTGGTCGCTGTCATTGTAAGGTGAATTTCCACGGCGAAAACTGTGAACAATGTGCTGAAGGATACTATAGTTTCCCATTCTGTGTCCGTAAGTATTGAAGAGAGACGTATCTCTGTTTCACAGGCTTCTACTAATTTTAATAGGCATCTATGTTATAAGTCATTATACATTACACTGCATGTGTATAAAACAGTCATCATTTCATATTCTCAAATATTTACAGACTTTAATAAATTATCACAATACCCAGGTGAGACAAGTAAGTATTATTATCCCTGTTGTACACAACGGATAAGAACAGAAGTTAAGCTAGAAATCAGAGATTTAGCTACATTCCCAGATTTTGACATTCATTTAAGATACTTTCGAAGTGGATAGAGCCCAAGTCTTGAAGCCAGGAACTCATGATACTGGCTCTGCCATGGAGAAATTGCAAGGTCTTGAGGAAGTCATTTAACGGTGGTTGAGTTTCTCTAGCTATAAAATGGGGATTTTAACTCACTTGAATTGGTACCTGAAGTAGAACATGACTCTTGTAAGAGAAAGGGAGCAACTTGCCAGGCATTCTCCTTGAGGACCCCATAATTTTAAAACTTACCCCCCACGGACCAAAATAGCCTTGGTTTGTTAACTTTCTAGGGATGTTGCAGGGCCTGCACATTGGGAAGGCTCTAGTGGGAAATTGTGAAGATCTTGAATATATCTTTTCCTGCTAGGTTTTTGCTGATATTTAAGAATTGTCAGAAGGTGATTGGAGCAAGGTTGTGTGTATAATGAAAATAAAATAAATACATTAATTAAAAATGATGTGGCATGGAAGTATCTGAGTATGTAGAATTTGCCCCTATTCAAAATTGCAGCTAAACTGTGTCTAGATCTATGGTTTTATAAAAAATAGGCTGTTACTTTAAAATGGAGTGATGAATGTTGAAACAAAGAAGAGCAGTGTACCTCAAAAGCCTCTCTCAAGAACAAATTAAATATAATCCAGAAAAATGTAACAGCACCAGAATTGTGTTTACTGCATAAAAGCAATGTTACTAGGAGTGGATTCCAAAAAAGTTGATCCATTAGAAATGTTTCTAGCCCAAAGGAGAATTGTGTTTCTGGTGGGTGATTACATATTGCCCTGGATCAGCGACTTTGGCCGTGGTTCACCACTGTGATATTCCAGGTTATGTTGTAAAATTGGATCTATATGCACAATACAGTAGAAAGAGAAATGTCAGAAACTGAATGCTGATGGAGGCCAATTTCTGCAACACAGTATATCTTCCCAATACAATGCAACTTAGATTATCCAAAGCTTGCTTTGTAGGGTCATGTGTCCTGATTTAAGGGGTGCTCATCTCTGGGGCATCGCCAAGTGGCTGGGTGGGGTACCATAGTCCTTTTCTTGCCCTTGGTGCCCCCTGCAGGCTGTTGGCCAACTTTGGTAGGTGTTCAGTGGCTTGACTCTCTGACCAACAAAGTCCAAATGAACCCCTTCTGGGGTATTAATGAGTCCAATAAATGGTCTGTTTGCACTTGGTGGGGTCTTCAGCAGTGGCTCCGAGCCCTTTAAATTCAGCCTTTTGTTCAGGTTTACAAATAAGCCCTGTCCCCTACTTGACGTATACACCACTTTACCAGTAACTGGTGGGGGAACTCAGGCCGGCCTGCTACTCTAGGTTTCAACCCAGGGACTCTACACACAGCAGCTATGCACTGCTCAACTTCAACCCTGCCCTGCTATTTCCCTAGGCCTCTTCCTACCAGGCCCTTTGATCACCAGGTCCTTCTCCCTCTGAATCCCAGCTGTAAATACTGTCTGATTGTCAGGCTCCTTTGGCCAGAGAGGAGCACCCTTCTTCATTCCTCTGGTCCCAACTGAACTGCTAAGGCCTGGCTGCTCCTTTTATCTGGGCCAGCAGGACATGATTGGCTGTTGCTAGTCCTTCTAGCCCATGGAGGACCTGGTCTCTGTGGTTTCCAAAATGGCTGCTCCAGAGAGTCCTCTCTAGGCAAGCTTGGAGGACCCACCTTCACTGCTCTTTTCCTCTCAACTTGCTGCTTCTTGGGGCAGGGAGTAGTAGGACTGAAGGGCCTCCAGCAAGGAACCACAAGGGCCAAATACACCCCGTCAGAAAGCTGCTCAGATCAGGGCCGGCTCCAGGCACCAGCCCAGCAAGCAGGTGCTTGGGGCAGCCAACGGAGAGGGGTGGCACGTCCGGCTCTTCGGCGGCGGGTCCCTCACTCCCTCTTGGAGCAAAGGACCAGCCGCCGAATTCTGAAGCGGCGACGGTAGAGCTTATCACGATCGCGGCTTTATTTTATTTTTTTTGGTGCTGCTTGGGGCAGCAAAAACCCTGGAGCTGGCCCTGGCTCAGATGGAGCCTAATCCAAAGCCCACTGAAGTCATAGAATCATAGAATATCAGGGTTGGAAGGGACCTCAGGAAGTCATCTAGTCCAATCCCCTGCTCAAAGCAGGACCAATTCCCAACTAAATCATCCCAGCCAAGGCTTTGTCAAGCCTGACCTTAAAAACCTCTAAGGAAGGAGATTCCACCACCTCCCTTGGTAACCCATTCCAGTGCTTCAGCACCCTCCTAGTGAAAAAGTTTTTCCGAATATCCAACCTAAACCTCCCCCACTGCAATTTGAGACCATTAGTCCTTGTTCTGTCATCTGGTACCACTGAGAACAGTCTAGATCCATCCTCTTTGGAGCCCCCTTTCAGGTAGCTGAAAACAGATATCAAATCCCCCCTCATTCTTCTCTTCTGCAGACTAAACAATCTCAGTTCCCTCAGCCTCTCCTCATAAGTCATGTGTTCCAGCCCCCTAATCATTTTTGTTGGCCTCTGCTGGACTCTTACCAATTTTTCCACATCCTTCTTGTAGTATGGGGCCCAAAACTGGACACAGTACTCCAGATGAGGCCTCACCAATGTCGAATAGAGGAGAATGATCACATCCGTCAATCTGCTGGCAGTGCCCCTACTTATACAGCCCAAAATGCCATTAGCCTTCTTGACAACCAGGGCACGTTGTCGACTCATATCCAGTTTCTCGTCCACTGTAACCTCTAGGTCCTTTCCTGCAGAACGGCTGCCTAGCCATTCAGTCCCTAGCCTGTAGCAGTGCATGGGATTCTTCCATCCTAAGTGCAGGACTCTGCACTTGTCCTTGTTGAACCTCATCAGGTTTCTTTTGGCCCAATCCTCTAATTTGTCTAGGTCCCTCTGTATCCTATCCCTACCCTCCAGTGTATCTACCACTCCTCCCAGTTTAGTGTCATCTGCAACCTTGCTGAGAGTGCAGTCCATGCCATCCTCCACATCATTAATGAAGATATTCAACAAAACCGGCCCCAGGACCGACCTTTGGGGCACTCCACTTGATACCGTCTGCCAACTAGACATGGAGCCGTTGATCATTACCCGTTGAGCCTGATAATCTAGCCAGCTTTCTATCCACCTTATAGTCCATTCATCCAGCCCATACTTCTTTAACTTGCCGGCAAGAATACTGTGGGAAACCATATCAAAAGCTTTGCTAAAGTCAAGGAATAACACATCCACTGCTTTCCCCTCATCCACAGACCCACTTATCTCCTCATAGAAGGAAATTAGATTATTCAGGCATGACTTGCCCTTGGTGAATCCATGTTGACTGTTCCTGATCATTTTCCTCTCCTCTAAATGCTTCAGAATTGATTCTTGAGGACCTGCTCTTTGATTTTTCCAGGGACTGAGGTGAGGCTGACTGGCCTGTAGTTCCCCGGATCCTCCTTCTTCCCTTTTTTAAAGATGGGCACTACATTAGCCTTTTTCCAGTCATCCGGGATCTCCCCCGATCGCCATGAGTTTTCAGAGATAATGGCCACTGGCTCTGCAATCACATCCGCCAACTCCTTTAGCACCTTCAGATGCAGCATATCTGGCTCCATGGATTTGTGCTCATCCAGCTTTTCTAAATAGTTCCGAACCACTTCTTACTCCACAGAGGGTTGGTCACCTCCTCCCCATGCAGTGCTGTCCAGTGCAGCAGTCCGGGAGCTGGCTTTGTTTGTGAAGACAGAGGCAAAAAAAACATTGAGTATATTAGCTTTTCCCACATCCTCTGTCACTAGGTTGCCTCCCTCATTCAGTAAGGGACCCACACTTTCCTTGACTGACTTCTTGTTGCTAACATACCTGAAGAAACCCTTTTTGTTACTCTTAACATCCCTTGCTAGCTTCAGCTCCAATTGTGATTTGGCCTTCATGATTTCACACCTGCATGCCTGAACAATATTTTTATACACCTCCCTGGTCAGATGTCCAGTCTTCCACGTCTTGTAAGCTTCTTTTTGCGTTTAAGATCAGCAAGGATTTCACTGTTAAGCCAAGCTTGTCGCCTGCCATATTTACTATTCTTTCTATACATCGGGATGGTTTGTTCCTGCAACCTCAATAAGGATTCTTTAAAATACAGCCAGCTCTCTTGGACTCCTTTGCCCCTCCTGTTATTCTCCCTGGGGATCCTGCCCATCAGTTCCCTGAGGAAGTCAAAGTCTGCTTTTCTGAAGTCCAGGGTCTGTATTCTGCTGTTTTCCTTTCTTCCTTGTGTCAGGATCCTGAACTTGACCATCTCATGGTCACTGCCTCCCAGTTCCCATCCACTTTTGCTTCCCCTACTAATTCTTCCCGGTTTGTGAGCAGCAGGTCTAGAAGAGCTCTGCCCCTAGTTGGTTCCTCCAGCACTTGCACCAGGAAATTGTCCCCTACACTTTCCAAAAACTTCCTGGATTATCTGTGCACCGCTGTATTGCTCTCCCAGCAGATATCAGGGTGATTAAAGTCTCCCATGAGAACCAAGGCCTGCGATCTAGTAACTTCTATTAGTTGTCAGAAGAAAGCCTTGTCCACCTTATCCCCCTGGTCTGGTGGTCTATAGCAGACTTCCACCATGACATCACCCTTGTTGTTCACACTTCTAAACTTAATCCAGAGACTCTCAGGTTTTTCTGCAGTTTCATACTGGAGCTCTGAGCAGTCATACTGCTCTCTTACATACAATGCAACTCACCCACCTTTTCTGACCTGCCTGTCCTCCCCGAACAGTTTATATCCATTCATGACAGTACTCCAGTCATGTGAGTTATCCCACCAAGTCTCTGTTATTCCAATCACATCATAGTTCCTTGACTGTGCCAGGACTTCCAGTTCTCCCTGCTTGTTTCCCAGGCTTCTTGCATTTGTGTATAGGCACTTAAGATAACTCGCTGATCCTCCCGCTTTCTCAGCATGAGACAGGAGTCCTCCCCTCTTGCACTCTCCTGCCCGTGCTTCCTCCCAGTATCCCAATTCACCACTTACCTCAGGGCTTTGGTCTCCTTCCCCCAGTGAACCTAGTTTAAAGCCCTCCTCACTAGGTTAGCCAGCCTGCTTGCAAAGATGCTCTTCCCTCTCTTCATTAGGTGGAGCCTGTCTCTGCCTAGCACTCCTCCTTCTTGGTTATATCTCACAGTGCTTCACCACCCTCCTACTCCTTCTTGGAGGAGTAAGTCTTTGGAAACATAAGTCTTTGGAAGTCTTTCCACAGGCTTTGAGTCAGGTCCATAATCAAACTGGGCAGAGGAGAATCTTGTGGGGGTATATCTCCCTTTACTTACCTGGTGGATTTCCAAATGGAAATCTGCCCAGGAGTTATTGCAAGCACCATTATTAACTCCATCTCTTCAGAACAGGGCAGAGGTAGGGGACAAGAACAGAAGATAGAATTAGTGGCAACACAGCTCCTGAAAGCAGTAGCATTGAAGACAACATCTCTACCCAGTAAATGGTATCAGAAACCCCTCTGCAAAAGGAGGGGGAACAGGAAGGTACCATGTTGATTTTCCAGCTGATGGTTGGTCTCCTGTGGTTGTCCCCTCTCAGGGAATAATCAGGCCCTGGTTTGGATTTGAATTGGGAACATGGAGATGAAGGGTTCCAAGTCTTGTTATTACCAGTTCCCTATTGTCAGTTCCTTGAAAACAAATATAAAAATTGACATGGTTACTGGAGTCATATAAATACCGTATATTATTTATGATAAAAAGCACATGGGTTTTATGGCATGATCTTAAGTGAAAGAAATCTAGGATCTTATTTGTAACCAGTATTCCTAATAACGTTTTGTTATTTTAAAGGAATTCCTATTTATCCTTTTACTACTCCAAATCCAGAATACCCTGTGGCTGGTGGTATGAAAGGCAAGTTCTTTTTTTTTTTTTTTTTTAATTGTTTCAGAAGTGTTTGTTCTTGTTATGTTGTCATGTTTGGTGCTAATGCAGTAATGTCTTTTGCAATATTTGTCTTCTTACCAGAAACCCAACATATATTCATGCTTATATTAAACAATTTAATGTGCTGACCCCAGAATGAAAGATGGGTAAAGATAAGTTCAGCTGGCCGCAGGCAAACACCTGCAGATGAAGCTGACCTTTTTGCTTGACACCATCATAAACTGATCCATTTTAGGATTCTCTGATATGTGAACAGCTTGTTAACTGTCTGCCAGTGAAAAATCTCTTACTTAAGTCTACCTGACCCATGCTTCTGGTCTCCTGCACCTGGCAAAAACTGTATAATGCCCTTGGCAATGCAGCATTTTGATTTTATAACTGCTATATGTTTCTTATTTAAAGGCCAATGCAAAACCAGTTGAAATCCATGGAAATATTCCATTCAATTCAAGGGGTTTTGCAGTAATCCCCAACTCAAGTATATACTTTCACATTACAGAACACTACAAATGTGACTCAAGTAAATAAGTATTTAAAATGCATTTTGCTGCGGATAATTTAAAAAATCTAGCACCCTTTTTAAGATCCTAGAAAATGTAATATTTGCTTAATATTCAGTAGCATTTGTTGAGTTGCTGTTGATGTGTGTGCTGACAAAAGGGCTTTCATCTGTTGAACTAGTGAATTTTTTTAGATATAATCAGACAAACATAAATCCATTTCCATGTTTACAGGTCCTAGTGGTTTTCCTGAAAATGTCTGTAGAGTGCTAGATCCCTCTGTGTTCACCCAAAAGCTTGTTCATTTAGAGCCAGTCATCTCCTCTTTGTTTGATTCAGCTGGGAGGAATAACACTAGATGTGTGACCTCAAAAATATATTCCCTGACAAACCTATGGCTCAGAATTATGGCTTTCTGCAGAAACCTGCATAGCCCTGTGGGTAAATCCTTCTTGTTCATGTTTCTAAAATGAAAAGAACAGCAAAGAGTGATAACTAAGTGAATAAATATACATGTGAAGAAACAGAACTACAATTGCTCAAGCTTTAACCAGTAGCACGAAAATTTGAGGCACGAGAGAGAGAGACTTGTCTCTTGATTATTGTAAATAAGTAAGGATTGTGTCCTTTTGTGGTTATACAAATTGTAAATTTGTATTCCTGACAACGTTGATTATAAAGGAATTTGGCAGAAAAATAGGTGATTGCTCACGTTTTGAAAATGGGATTTGTGTGCAAGTGGCATGTAAGTAATTGTATTAGTTACAGAGTAATAGCAGTGTTTTTTAACCAGTATTAACCCCGGGTCTGTTATGCTGCACAAAATGTAAAGGGTTTTTATAGGTTTGTGCTGCAGCTTTGTTCAGCTCTTTCTTTCTTCTGTTTATGTCTGCAGATGGCTGTAAACCAGGATTTTTTGGCCCTCAATGCCAGCGTAAGTTCCATAGTTGTTTTTTTTTAACAGTCTGAACCCAAATTACATACAAATGCCAAAATTTTAAATCCAAATGTAATGTGAACTTCAAGACTGTAACGCAGAAAATGTTTTCTTTTACAAAATGTGCTGTTTAGCTTGCCAGTGCTATAGCTCGGGAGTGCTGGATGGCAACTGTGATGGAAAGACAGGACAGTGCAGATGTCGAGTTGGATTTCAGGGACTTTCCTGTGATGCCTGTGCAGTAGGGTATTTTCAATACCCTTTCTGTCAGAGTAAGCAACAATACTCTCTCTTTCTGTCAATATCACCCTGATCCTGTGGATGCATCCTTGTTCTATGTAGAGTTCAGGGGGAGTAAGGATTGTGTCCTTTTGCAGGACTGAGACTTTAGTAAGTGATTCTGCATAGAATGATAGGAAGCAAAAAGTGAAAAGGTCCAGAAGAGGGTTTTTTCCCCCTAAATCATACAGGTACCTTCAACTCATTGACTATTATCTAACACATGATGCATCTATCAGATACTGATTTGACTATGGTTTTAATAATGTCTGATTAATAACAGTTTAACAAAAACGGAAAAAAATCCGTTACCTTGGTTTTACAAAACCATAATTTTGGGCCTAGTTTGACTTGACAATGCCCCTTTGATGTATCAAGCTACGACTGCTACAGTCAGTGGTAGAAAGCTGTTTGGTTTTTTAAAATACTTTTACTATACACCTACATACTGGTGTTGGTAATAGTCTATAGAGAATTTTAAAAATGTATTCCAGGAGCCCCACTCCAAACTGAAAAAAGTACAGGAGTACTTGTGGCACCTTAGAGACTAACAAATTTATTTCAGCATAAGCTTTCGTGGGCTAAAACCCACTTCTTCGGATGCATAGAGTGGAACACACAGACAGAAACATGAAAAGGTGGAAGTACCCATACCAACTGTAAGAGTCCAATCAATTGAGATGAGCTATCATCAGCAGGAGAAGAAAAAAAACCTTTGAAGTGATAATTGAGATGACCCATAGAAGGTGTGAGGAGAACTTAACATGGGGAAATAGACTCCAAACTGAGATTATAAAACCAGACCACTGTTGTTTACTTCACAAGTAGTCTTGAAAACAGTGGAACTACTTCCAGTGTAGTGTACTGCCCCATCTGGCCCTGAATGAAAACAGTATGGTGCTTCCTTGACATTTGGGCCAGATTCTGCCATGCTTACTCACACTGATTAATACCTTTCTTCACAAATAATCACTTCGAAATCCATAAAGCTAATCAACAGCATAAGGATGGCAGAATCTGGCCCTTAATACTGGAGATTAGGAAGAAGAGAATGTTTTTAGGAAGGAGGAAGAGGAATATCTCTGCAGCAACTGCCTCTAAAATTCTCTTCTTGTTTGTAGTGTGTGCATGTAATTCAGCTGGTGCCCTCCCTGAAATCTGTGATTTCCTTGGAAAATGTCTCTGCCGCTTTGAGGTTGATGGACCTCAGTGTGACAGCTGTCGTCCTGGCTACCATTCTTTCCCTATCTGTCAAGGTAAGATTGCAGGTGATACGTATAGCATTGAACTGGCCACTGAGAGGCTGGACTGGAATGACCGTACTTTAAGATTCTGTATTTGCATTGACTGGGGCAGTATTCATTATTGTAACAAGGTAAGGTTCTCTTACATTCTGTGTGGTGAAAGTTCATAGTTTCCCCTTGTCCTGTCACTGCGCTTGACTATTTAGAACACTAATTGCAGGCAAGCCTCTAAATCTAGTTATTAGATCTTATTTTTATGTTTCTCTGTTTCATGGACAGATCGAACCCTGTAGTGGAGGTGAACAATCCGCACAAATGCTTTTTTTTTTAAATAAAAGGCTAAGAAAACCCTTTTCACATAGATGTTTACAGCACTAGCAGTATCATTGACATCAGAAGAAATAAAGTATACAAAGATGTGCTATGAAGGATTTGTTTGTTTTTTAAGAGGGTCTCTGCTAGCAAGAGCGCTTACATCCTTATAAGCTTTCTGTTTTGTAAAATGTACAAAGAAGTTGCTTTTTATTTTGTATAAGAATCCATTTTCCCCTTATTCCATGTGTATTTTGAGAGCAAATGAAAGACACTGGACCAGTCTCTGTTGTCTCATTTCTATCATGAAAGCCCATCAACATCATTAGAGTTGCACAGTTATGTCTGAGGGAAGAATTTGGCCCACATATCCAACTCCCACACCCTACGTTACTGCCCTGATACAGAGAGCAGGTACTGATTAGTACTCACAGACTATAAGCCTATACAGCTATACTGGGTCAGACCAAGGTCCATCTAGCCCAGTATCCTGACAGTGGCCAGTGCCAGGTGCTTCAGAGGGAATGAACAGAACAGGCAATCATCGAGTGATCCATCCCCTGTCGCCCGTTCCCAGCTTATGACAAACAGAAGCTAGGGACACCATCCCTGCCCATTCTGGCTAATAGCCATTGATGCTATCCTCCATGAATTTATCTAGTTCTTTTTTGAACCCTGTTATAGTCTTGGCCTTCACAACATCCTCTAGCAAAGAGTTCCACAGGTTGACTGTGCGTTGTGTGAAAAAATACTTCCTTTTGTTTGTTTAAAACCTGCTGTCTATTAATTTCATTTGGTGACCCCTAGTTCTTGTATTATGAGAATGAGTAAATAACGCTTCCTTATTTACTTTCTCCCCACCAGTCATGATTTTATAGACCTCTGTCATGTCCCCTCGAGTCATCTCTTTTCCAAGCTGAAAAGTCCCAGTCTTAGGGCAGGTCTACACTAGTGGGGGGAGGTCAATATAAGGTACGCAACTTCAGCTACGTGAATAGCGTAGCTGAAGTCGAAGTACCTTAGCTCGAATTACTTACTGTCCTCACGGCGCGGGATCGACGTCTGCAGCTCCCCATGTCGACTCCATACCGCCATTTGCGTTGGTGGAGTTCCGGAGTCGACAGGAGCACGTTCGGGGTTCGATATATCGCGTCTAGATGAGATGCGATATATCGAACTCCGAGAAGTCGATTGCTACCCGCTGATCCGGCGGGTAGTGAAGACGTACCCTTATTAATCTCTCCTAATATGGAAGCTGTTTCATACCCCTAATCATTTTTTTTGCCTTTTTCTGTACCTTTTCCAATACCAATATATCTTTTTTGAGATGGGGCGACCACATCTGCACGCAGTATTCAAGATGTGGGCATACCATGGATTTATATAGAGGCAATATGATATTTTCTGTCTAATATTTTATCCCTTTCCTAATGATTCACAACATGCTGTTAGCTTGTTTGACTGCCTCTGCACATTGAGTGGATGTTTTTCAAAAAGTATCCACAGTGGCTCCAAGATCTCTTTCTTGAGTGGTAACAGCTAATTTAGACCCCATCATTTTATATGTACAGTTGGGGTTATGTTTTCCAATGCACATTACTTTGCATTTATCAACATTGAATTTCATCTACCATTTTGTTGCCCAGTCACCCAGTTTTAAAATTCTTTTGTAGCTTTTTGCAGTCTGCCTGGGACTTAACTATCTTGAGTAGTTTTGTATCATCTGCAAATTTTGCCACCTTTTTCCAGATAATTTATGAATATGTTGAATAGGACTGGTCCCAGTACAGACCCTTAAGGGACACCACTAGTTACCTCTCTCCATTCTGAAAATGGACCATTTATTCCTGCCCTTTGTTTCCTATCTTTTAACCAGTTACTGTTGCATGAGAGGATCTTCCTTCTTATCACATGACAGTTTATTTTGGTGAGGGACTTGTCAAAGGCTTTCTGAAAATCTAAGTACACTATATCCACTGGATCCCCCTTGTCCACATGTTTGCTGACCACTTCAAAGAATTCTAGTAGATTGGTGAGGTATGATTTCCCTTTACAAAAACCATGTTGACTCTTCCCCAACAAAACATGTTAATCTATGTGTCTGATAATTCTGTTCTTTACTATACTTTCAACCAGTTTGCCTGGTAGTGAAGTCAGGCTTACCGGCCTATAATTGCCGGAATCTCCTCTGAAGCCTTTTTAAAAAATTGATGTCACATTAGCTATCCTCCAGTCATCTGGTACAAAAGCTGATTTAAATGACAGGTTACATGCTACAGTTAGTAGTTCTGCAATTTCACATTTGAGTTCCTTCAGAACTCTTGGGTGAATACCGTCTGGTCCTGGTGACTTATTACTGTTTAATTTATTAATTTGGTCCAAAACTTGCTCTAATGACACCTCAATCTGTGACAGTTCCTCAGATTTGTCACCTAAAAAGAGTGCCTCACATCATCAGCCATGGAGACTGATGCAAAGAATTCATTTAGTTTATCTGCAATGACCTTATTGTCCTTGAATGCTCCTTTAGCATCTCAATCATCCAGTGGACCCATTGGTTGTTTAGTAGGCTTCCTGCTTCTGATGTACTTACAGTTTTTTTTGCTATTACTTTTTGAGTCTTTGGCTAGCTGTCTCCAAATTCTTTTTTAGCCTTCCTAATTATATTTTTAATATTTCATTTGCCAGAGTTTATGCTCCTTTCTATTTTCCTCACTAGGATTTAACGTCTACTTTTTAAAGGATGTCTCTTTACCTCTCACTGCTTCTTTTACTTTGTTGTTTGGTCATGGTGGCACTTTCTTGGTTCTCTTACTATGTTTTTTTAAATTTGGGGTCTACATTTAGTCTGAGCCTCTATTTTGGTGTCTTTAAAATGTTTCTGTGTACCTTGCAGGGATTTCACTTTTGACATTGTACCTTTTAATTTCTGTTTAACTAACTTACTCATTTTTGTGTAGTTCCCCTTTCTGAAATTAAATGCTACTGTAGTGGGCTGCTGTGGTATTTTCCACACCACAGGGATGTTAAATTTAATTATATTATGGTCATTATTACCAAGCAGTAGAGCTATATTCACCTCTTGGACCAGATCCTGTGCTCCACTTAGGACTGAATCAAGAATTGCCTCTCCTCTTGTGGGTTCCAGGATTAGCTGCTCCAAGAAGCAGTCATTTAAGGTGTCAAGAAACTTCATCTCTGCAACCTGTCCTGAGTTGACTTGTACCCAGTCAATATGGGGATAGTTGAAATCCCCCATTATTATTGAGTTTTTTATTTTTATAGCCTCTCTAATCTCCCTAAGAATTTCACAGTCACTATCATCTGGTCATCCTCATTTTATACGAGGCACTCAACTTCACCCATCTTATTATTTAGACTTCTAATATTTGTATATAAGCACTTAAAATGGTCACTTTTTAGGTGTCTGCCATTATATGATGTAACTGAATGGGACTCTTTCATTTGACTGTTTCTCATCAGATCCTACCCATATTTTATCATCTTCAAGCCTCTCCTCCTTACTAGGACATAGAGAATCTCCATTAATAGATCTTCCTGAGAGGGATGTCTTGGGCCCAAACCACATGGTCATCCGCACCTGTTGGCTTTCCCCCAACCCTTAGTTTAAAAACTGCTCTACCACCCTTTAAATTTTAAGTGCCAACAATCTGGTTCTGTATTGGTTTAGGTGGAGCCCATCCTTCCTGTATAGGCTTCCTCTTTCCCAAAAGTTTCCCTAATTCCTAATAAATCTAAACCCCTTCTCCCTACACCATCATCTCATCCATGCACTGAGACCCTGCAGTTTGGCCTGTCTAACTGGCCCTGCGTGGGAACCGGAAGTATTTCAGTGAATGCTACCATGGAGGTCATGGGCTTCAATCTCGTACCAAGCAGCCTAAATTTGGTTTTCAAGACCTCTCCCCTATCCTTCCCTATGTCATTAGTACCTACATGTACCATGAACACCGGCTTCTCCCCAGCACTACACATAAGTCTGTCTAGATGTGTTGAGAGATCTGCAGCCTTCATACTCAGCAGGCAAGTCACTGTGCTGTTCTCGTGGTCATCACAAACCCAGCTATCTATGTATCTAATGATTGAATCCCCCATTACTATTACTCTTCCTAATAACTGAAGTTCCCTCCCCTGGAGAGGTATCCTCAGTGAGAGAGGATACCATAGATTCATCTGGAAAGAGGGTCCCAACTATGGGATCGTTTCCCTGTGCTCCAGATTGATGCTCTCCTTCCCTGAGACTTACATCCTTCTCAAGAGCACAGAGGGTGTCAGACTGGGGATGGTGTCCCATCTAGTGTGTCCCAGAAAGTCTCATCTATGTGCCTCTCTTTTTCCTTTGCTCCTCCAGTTCAGTCATTCTGGTCTCCAAAGCCCATATGTGGTCTCTTGGGGTCAGGAGCTCCTTGCACGGAATGTACACATATGCCACTTGCCCATAAGGCAGGTAATCATACATGCTGCATTCAATGCAATAAACGGAATAGCCCCCATCCTGCTGCTGGACTTCAGTCTGCATTATCTTTTTACTCCTGCAACTCTTTCCATTATTGCTGGGTTTTTTTTATCAGGGGGTGTTTATTGCCTTAAGCTTAAGGAATGTTAACGAAGAGTATCTAGCCCCTCCCTTCTAAACTCCCTCGCAAAACTCCCCTGTAACTATTTGTGTCTGTACAAGAAACCAGTCAAGTCTCTTTTTGTCACCAGTTTGTGTTAGAGAGTGTCTGCTTCTGGCAAGACATCGCTATATTGTTTAGTGTGTGAAGTTGTTAATTCAGGATTTAAGTGGCGCAGGCCCTCAGCGCTGAGGTGAATTTCACCCAGTGAGAAAAGGTAATGTCTCATGTCAAAATACGTTTTGATGTATGCTTGTGTACACACATGAACATGTTGCATATAGAAAGATACAGGAGAATTTGCTTCCTAGTTGTTGTATCATTGTGATGTTACACAGGGTACAGTCTGGACTACTGAACAGCTGTGTCCCCTCAACTCTCCAACTTGGGGTGCCTTTTACACTGCTTCACTGTCAGAAAAAACATTTCTGGTCTGTCACACCCAGCCTCCAGCGTGCAAAATCACTCCCAGCTATGTTGTATGAGTGCTCTAGCTAGTCACTCCTGAGTTATATTGCAGAGTGACACCAGCAAATTCCCAGTTCCAGACTTGTCCTCAGATATGTGTGTTTTATAGTGCCTAGCAATTTTCTTCTGGACGATATAAGTTCATAGAAAGCCCGTCATTTCATTAATAGAAAATGATATGCACAAACCCCATTATCTCAAATGGAGGTTCCCAATCGCTTCATTCCATACACACTAGTTTAGATAAAATAATAAAATAAGTTTATTAACTACAGAAAGAAAGCTTTGAAGTGATTACAAGTAATCAGGCATAAAAGTAAAAATTGGTTACAAAGAAAATAAAAAGTAAAACACAACTAATATATAACTTATCAAGCTAAATGAATTCAAAGGAAATGAATACTTTTCACCACATACTTTTGCAATCGTTAGTGACTGAACTCTTTCAGTCAGGACTCCTCCCCCAGTCCAGTGTCTTTTCAGGTGCTGTTGATGCCTGTGAGCAGAGAGAAAGAGAGGAGTATTTTGGGACTTCTCTTGCCATTTCTTATAGTTCTCTTTTCCCTTTGAAGATCATCTCCAGCTGGTGTTCAGGAGACAGGAGGTCTGAGGGATGGGAACCTCCTACTGTTTCACTGTTAATATGTAAAGTTCTCGCTTGCACCCTTCTTCCTGCCAAAGAATGGTTGCTTAACCAGGTGATAATCCATTTGATTGTGTTGACACCTGGCTGAGATGTTGTTTAGCCTTTTGTCTCTGGGGAACTAGTTTGAAGCTGTTTCACCAGACTTGGAACATGACATATAAAGTAGAATTTTATAACTTTACATACAATGTTGCCACAGATATTTTACCAGTACAATAATGTTCAGCAGATTATGAGTTTTTAAATGATACCTCACAAGGCATACTTTGTACAAAATTTATCATAGTCTTGTAAAAAGGTTGACTATAGGGGGTTCAGAATGTCACAATCATTATTTTGGATTAGTAAATATAACAGACACCTTCATTATGGGCTTACATTCTCAATATATACCTATGAAAGGACTACAGAATTCTTTATGCTCTTTAGAAGAAAAATCCAAAGTACTAGTTTTGAATCAACAAACAAAATGGATGGAGTAAAGAATTACCATATGGCTCTCCATTTTACAGATCTGGAGTACATTAAAATGTTTTAATGAAAAACATCAAATCAGAGTTCTACATTGGTACACACAGTTCAGTGGTTTTAAAATACTACGTCCATGCTATAATTTTTTTAAGTTGGAAGCGAATCAAATGGCAATCTAGTGTAGCAAATGTAGCCCATATTGAACTGGTTTAAACTTTTAACACTGAAATCTTTAATGAAACATAAAAGGCATAAGAGATCATGCAAAAACAAGTCACAAAAGACTGTAAAAGATATTAAATCTAAAAGAAAAAACTAAAAGGGGGCATGCAGTCAAAGTGAAAAAGGGATTGACACAGTTTCTTCTTTAACCATTGTTTACCTATGCATGATCATAAAACTGATGTAATGGGACATGGCAGGAAGTTTGGAAAGTTTTTTTTTTATGTAGTGCAACAGCAGAGTTCCTTGGAAAACTCGATTAGGAGGAGGGGTGAGAAAAACTATTTGGCTTAGTATAATATTATCCATCTGTGTGCCAATCCCACTTAAGATCAAATCACTGTTCCTCCAGCTATACACACTAGCCTGGGCCAGATTCTCCTCTCACTTAGTGTCTGATCCTGCCCCATTGAAGTCAATGGGAGAATTACCATTGATTCACTGGGAGTAGGATTAAGCCCTTACACTGATGTAACTACATTTAAATGAAATGAGAATTTAACTCTCTACATTTAACTTTGTTTATTTGTTTATTGTAATGCTGTAGTGTCTAGGAACCCCAGTCCTGGACCAAGACCCCATTGTACTAGATGCTGTACAAACAGAGAACAAAAAAGATGGGCCCTGCCCCAAAGAGTTTACAATCTAATGTTCAACTGTAGGCATTGGTGCCACTGAAGAAATGATTTTGGGAGAGGTGGGAAGTGAGTTTGCTTTAGCAGCTCTCTCCCTCACATATTGACTGGGTAGTGAGTCCTGCTGCTTCTCTTAATCCTGTGAAATAAACACAGCAGAGTAAGACAGCTTTGGCTGCTGAACAGAGAGGAACTGAAAGAGGGAAACCAGAAACACATACACAGAACAGGGAAACAACGTTTAAAATAGTGGTAACTCCAGTAAAAACACCCAGCTGGACAGCAATTATATTCTGACACTGATTCACAAACCACATGCTAGTTCTTACGCATTACTTCACAGCACATAAACTAGCTTTTTTGCACTGTGGCAGCAATTCATTTGAGAGTTTGTTGAACTAAAGCTGGTCAGCAGTTTTTAACATGAACACTGTGTATCAAATTGTTATGCAAATAAATTATTAGCTAGTCATTATGCCAGATCAAATGCTGCTCTACTTCCTCAATTCTTACTACATGAGGTTATCTTTTAAGACTTTAAGTACTTTCCTCAAATAATTTTCCTTCAGTTTTAAGGTGAATTTCTATCCTGTATATAGTTTGCAAATGATCAAACGAAATCTTTCTTTAAGCAATAAATTATAGCATTGCAATAAGACACTAATAATATGGCTGATCAGGCAATTGTATTCTAAGCCACTGTTTGCAGATGTTTATTTTTACTGGTAAAATCATGGTTTTGGCTGAATGTCTTGTGTTTGTTTTTGAGCCAAAGGTGAATTTTTCAGAACATTTTATTTTAAAATAACTATTGCTTTAGACAAATAGCTGCATGAATAATTATTTATTATTTCCCCCCATGCAGAATGCAACTGTGATTCGCTTGGCTCGTTGGACAATACATGTGGGCCCACCGGTCAGTGTCGGTGCCATAAAAACTATGCTGGACTTAGATGCAACCAATGTGCTCCAGCTTATTTCAGCTATCCCAACTGCTTGCGTGAGTAACAGTAGTTCCTTCTTTTGCTTTGCTTTCCTTTTGTTTTCTGTTACACAGAGAAAATCAGTTAATTTCCTCAAAAGCTTTTCCATGTAAAACTGCAAGAATCAAAGGAAGAGTGTGAGTCATTTTAGGCAGAAACAGTAAGTGGTTCCCTCCTCCCCTGTTTATTTGGTACACGGTATCTAGCAGCTCTCTGGGGCAGGTAGATGAGGCTACCAACTATAGTTTTTAAAAACCTCATTAACCTCTCAGACCTTGTCTAGACTAGGATTTAAAGTGTGATGTAGGCACATGTTAGCTAACGTGCTAACTAACATATTTTAAAAGTCTAATGTAGACATTGCTCGCTGCCTCTAGCAAGTCTAACTTGGTCAAGTCCAAGCCAACAGGGAGACTCAGCTTTAACTCAACTAGTTTGGCATGTATTAAAGTATACATTGCCTGGTAGACTTTTAAAGCACATTAGCATGCATTAGCTCACACGTGCTAACATCACACCTTATCTCCTAGTCTACATGAGACCTAAAAGAGCTCGATCCTAAAACCTACTCATCTCAGTAACCTTACTCACCTGAGCAGTTCTACTGATCAGACCCAAAATGAATTATATGATTGATATTACAGAAACCTAGAGACAGTAAAGTTCTCAAGCAGAGTGAAACATTCAGGCCCTGTCTACACTATAATTAAAATCAGATGTTTAAGTACTTTAAACATGGTTATTATGTGCGTGGTTATAGGCGTGGTTGTCATGTGCCTGGTACTACTGACCATCATTAAGAGGGACATTTCTTTCCTGAAAATCAGGCTCATTAAAATTTATTTCAGATTGGCAGTACAGAGGAGCTATATTGTTTTACAGTATGGCTATAACCAATTCTCAGGACAAAATTCCAACAACTTTTAGGGAACCAATTGCTACTCTTCAAGGACAATTGTTATTAAAAGTTTCAGCTTTAGACACTGATCCTGCAAAGACACATGCTTAACCTCACACACACTGAGAGTAGTCCGATTCACTTCAGTGGGACTACTCACAATGCGTAAATTAAGCATGTGTGTAAGTCATTGCAATACTGGGGTCAGTAGTGTGGACAGGAACATGAAGATGACCACAAATGTGACTGCTCCCCGGGTAAAAGGCAAGACCCCGTTTTTAGCCCTTCCTAGTCAAGGATTAAAGATCTGATGTTAGAACATAGTATGTGCTATCTCACAGTTTTAAATCCTAGCCTAGAAAAGGCCTTTTCCTTAAGATATCTGTAACATTAAACAGAACCAGCAAATGAAAACCAATCCCCACTTCAGTCTGCCATTGGATGGAAGCAAAGAACAGAAGAATGAGTGCAGTGAAGTTCCTGATAATCCTACCTGCTTCTGTTAAGAAGGGAAAAATCAAGTCATCATGTAACTCTTGTGTGAAATAAGGCACTTAGATTTCATATTGATGGGTGCACTATTAATAAGTACCTAGGCAGAGAGGTTGTTTTTTTTTTAACAGTCTTATTGCAAAGAAAATCAGGAATGTTCCAGACAAGTAATGTTAAATTTTAAAACTTCACAGTCCCGAAACAGGTTATTTCTTACTAAATGTAGCTTGAATCTTACCAAATAATGATTTTTTGTTCAGCTTGTCAGTGTTCTCCCCATGGTTCCTACAAGAACATATGTGAGTCAACAACAGGGCAGTGTGAGTGTCGAACAGGCATTACGGGGCAGCAGTGTGACAGATGCCTTTCAGAAGCCTACAGTTTTCCGTATTGCCAAGGTAAGGTTTACGATGGAAAATACTTTATCTTGATGCAAAATATATACATTTTTACCTTTGTGTTCCCCAGAGTACTCCACTGTATAGATAGCTCCATAGAACCCCCATTGAAACATGTACAGGACACATCAGGGAGATAGACTGGATGATCTAATAGGTCTTATTTATTGCTCACGTCCATGCTTCATAAACTGCACTGAGGGAATTTGGCACTTTTTAGCTGGTGGCATTGTAGATTTAGGAAAAAATACCCTTGGTTATTCAGTGTTTTCTCTCTTTCTTTTCCCATCCCTGCCATATTTTTGCAAATAATCCTGATGAGGTTACATGTAAAAATAAAAATTCTAAACTATGCATTGATGCTAATTATCCCTTTACACCGTTATATTAAAGACTTCAACTCATTTTAAAATATCAAGATCACCCCTGGGCAACCTTATTATAAAAAAGTTTGGAATTCGCAACTGCTCCATTGCTTCATTTAAAAAAATGATCATATGTTTATTTTTTTAATTACATAAAGGAGTAAACAATGACTGTGACCCTGCAGGTACTCTTGATTCCCATTCTGTAAGTATTATATTTTTGGCATTTACAATAAATGTTAAGAATTGATTCACTATATCTGTAATTACTGAATACTTTGACTTGGAATTTCTAAATATTATAGATGATAACCTACGTCAAGAAGTGTTGTAATGGACATGGGGGGAATTCTGTATTACACCTAGTCTTGATAGATAAAGAGGAATTGGTCACATAACTAAAAATTAATGTCAAGTATCAGAGGGGTAGCCGTGTTAGTCTGGTTCTGTAGAAGCAGCAAAGAATCCTGTGGCACCTTATAGACTAACAGACGTTTTGCAGCATGAGCTTTCGTGGGTGAATAGGATTCTTTGCTGCTTCTAAAAATTAATGGTAGCTTTGGTACAAGTGATCGTGACTTGCACAAAGTAGAGCAGCAACAAAACCTGAGGGAGCTTAGTAAAACTGTCATAAAAGCTAAGCTGTTTGAAATTGTATGTCACTCTATACCCAAGCCAACATAAGATGCTGTGGGAACATAGCTAGGCTTAAAACAAAAGCTAGCAGCAAAAGTACTGCATCTATTAAATAAGCTAAACCAAAAACTTGTTAATAAACGTTTCTTAACTGCATATAATAAACACGCCCCCAAGTGATGATTCCCCATTTATAATTATTCTACCATTTCCATCCAGTAAGGGACAAATACCATTGTTAGGATTCTTTTTGTTCTTAATATACTTTAAAAACTCCTTCTTATTGTCCTTAATGGTGGTGGCCATAGATTTCTCCTTGCATATCTTTGCTTCCCTTATCAATTTTCTACAACTTCTAGCTTTGGATTTATGTTCATTACTGTCAACTTCCCCTTTCTTCCATTGGTAATATATTATTTTTTAATTTTTATAGCTACCTTCACTTTCCCTCTAAACGAGGTCATTTTTTAACCAATATGGCCTTCTTTCTCAATTCGTGGGATTGTGGCTTCTTGGGCATCTTCTGAAGTGCTCTTAGGCAATTCCCAATTGTCATTCTATATAAAAAGGGAAACAAGGACAACCCAGGGAATTACAGACCAGTGAGCTTAACTTTTGTACCCAGAAAGATAATGGAACAAATAATTAAGCAATCAATTTGCAAACACCTAGACGATAATAAGGTGATAAGTAAGTCAGCATGGATTTGTCAAGAACAAATCATGTCAAACCAACCTGATAACTTTCTTTGACAGGGTAACAAACCTTGTGGATGGGGGGGAAGTGGTAGATGTGGCATATCTTGACTTTAGTAAAGTTTTTGATACTGTCTCGCATGACCCTCTCATAAACAAACTAGGGAAATGCAACCTCGATGTAGCTGCTATAAGGTGGGTGCATAACTGGTTGGAAATACATTCCCAGAAAGTAGTTATCTGTGGCTCTCAGGCCTGGTCTACACTACGTGTTTCAACTGATTTTAGTAGCGTTAAACCGATTTAACGCCAGTCAAGATGGAAGGGCATATTGAGTGGGGTCCCTCAGGGATCAGTTCTGGATCCAGTTTTGTTCAATATCTTCATCAATAATTTAGATAATGGCATAGAGAGTACACTTCTAAAGTTTACGGACAATACCATCCTGGGAGGGGTTGCAAATGCTTTGGAGGATAGGATTATAATTCAGAATGAGCTGGACAAACTGGAGAAATGGTCTGAAGTAAACAGGATGAAATTCAATAAGGACAAATGCAAAGTACTACAGTTAGGAAGGATCACACATAGAAAATGGGAAATGACTGCCTAGGAAGGAGCACGGTGGAAAGGGATCTGGGGGTCATAGTGGACCACAAGCTAAATATGAATCAACAGTGTAACACCGTTGCAAAAAAAAGTGAATGGCATTCTGGGATGTATTAGCAGGAGTGTTGTAAGCAAGAAACGAGAAGTAATTCTTCTGCCGTACTCCACACTGATTAGGCCTCAACTGGAGTATTGTGTACAATTCTGGGCACCACATTTCTGGAAGATGTGGAGAAATTGGAGAAAGTCCAGAGAAGAGCAACACATATGATTAAGTATCAGAGGGGTAGCCATGTTAGTCTGGATCTGTAAAAGCGGCAAAGAGTTCTGTGGCACCTTGTAGACTAACAAACGTATTGGAGCATGAGCTTTTGTGGGTGAATACCCACTTCGTCGGATGCCCAGAACTCTTTGCCGCTTTTACATATGATTAAAGGTCTAGAAAACATGACCTATGAAGGAAGTTTGGAAAAAAAATTGGGTTTGTTTAGTCTGGAGAAGAGAAGACTGAGATAGACATAACAGTTTTCAAATACATAAAAGGTTGTTACAAGGAGGGAGAAAAAATGTTCTCCTTAACCTCTGAGGATGGGACAAGAATCAGTGGGCTTAAACTGCAGCAATGGCGGTTAGGTTGGACATTACAAAAAACTTCCTAACTGTCAGAGTGGTTAAGCACTGGAATAAATTGCCCAGGAAGGTTGTGGAATCTGTATCATTGGAGATTTTTAAGAGCAGGTTAGACAAATACCTGTCAGGGATGGTCTAAATAATACTTAGTTCTTCCGTGAGTGCAGGGGACTGGACTAAATGACTTCTCAAGGTCCCTTCCACCCCTACAATTCTTTGATTCTATGATTCACATTTTTCTGATTAAATTCTTCCTCCCAGCTGATCTGTCTCATAATTATTTTCAGCTTTGTCAAGTTGGCCCTTTTAAAACACCAAGTACATATACTACTGGTTTGGACTTTTTCTGTTTGCACTTTATAATCATGTTATGACATACCTTGGCAGGCTTATGCATTTTAAAAGTTTACTTTTATTTTTTATGAGGTGTTTTAATAGTTTTTAACTATTTTTCACTAAATGTTAGTGACTGAAGATTGGTGAAATTTAATAACATTTAGCACATTGATATTATTAAATAATATTTTAATAGATTTAATTTTAAGCTATTAGTTGGATTTGTTTTTAATTAAGGGTGTTTTATTTTTTATATAATTGTTTAGTTTTAATACAATAGAAAGTAAAAACCTATAATATTTTATACCGAAGATAAACAGATTTTTTGGACAAGAATGTTAATGGTTAAGCTTTATTTCTTATATTTACTGATTTTTTTGGGTGTTGGGTTGCTTTTGGCTTCCAAAACACACAGCCATCTGAAAAAGAAAATACAACCCTATTGTGGTTTCTCTTTGGAGCCTTTATAAGATTTTAATTAAATTGCATGTTTTATTTAATTTGTTTTACTCTTTTTGTGCTATACACTACATATTACATGGGAATGCACTTTCTTCTCATAGTGCACTCTTTACCCTTTATTAGCCATAAAATTGTTAGCCATATTAATTTTTATATGAAGTGCTTGTTTTGTGCTTGTAGAATTTTCATCTACTATCAAAGTGATTGTCTGATTACTTAGAGCCACCTTAAGGTTCGGTGTTCTGAACTTTGCTATTCTTGTGAGTACCCTTTCCCCCACCTCACCTTTCTTTTCTTTTTCTTTTTCTTTTGCAGCCTTTTTAGCTTCTATTTTATTAAGTCAGAAGGATTTAGAGTCTCTTCCTACTGTCCTGGTTCTGGCCATCGCTGCCATAGCCACAACCACATCCTCTAGTCCTTATTTAAAAAAGTGTTGAACTTCCTAAAAACACTGAGGTACTCAAATGATTAAATGCTAAATAACAAAGCCAAATAACTCCAGCTACTTTGTTTGGCATGAGGAAAAAACAAAAAACAATTTTGCAAAGACTACCCGGAAACATTGACAGCTGTTCAAAAAGTGTGTGTGTCAGCTTTTATAACTTTGAATGAAAGATTCAAAGGATTTTTAGTGGAATTTTTTAAAAGCCAATTCATTTTAAACATTCAAAATGGGGTTTTAGATGCTAGGAGTGTTTGTTTAGGTCCTGAAAACTTTGCATAAGTACACAAATGTATTTGCATTTCTTTTGAATATTTTGCTTAGTGTCCCTTGTGTTGCTCTAAGTATTTTTTACACAACTGTACCTAGATTACATTCCCTACTTGTACATTCACAGGCAGACAAGTTCAAATGGAAACCTCTTTTTTTCGTGATTTTGACTAAATTGTCCATAGGGTGTAGGGCAAACCACACATCCAAAGTTACACAGAAAACCTCTTCCTTTACTGTATATACATTTACACATTACATTGCATTTACTGTACATCACACATTTTGGGATTGGCTTGGTTACTTTGCAGGAACCAATCCCTGTACTGCATGCTCTGTCCACTAACTGTCTGTGCACGACTTATGCTTTTCCTCATCTCACATTCTGGGCTTATTTTGTCCATTGTTAACTTGTTCACTGTAAATGGTTCCCTGGGTATTCACTCTTATCTTAGCTAGTATAGACATTCTGTCTGATATATTACTGACGCATCTACCTATTTTAGCACAGACATTCTGTTTTCAGTTTGCTAATCTGTTTACCTCCCTAATCCTGTCTCCCAAGAAATAAGGCCACATCCATGTCAAGCCAGGCCTACAGTGTTATAATATGAGACTTTACTTGGTAACTAACCTGGGTGCACTTTCCTGGGCCCAGTGAATTTTAGTATACTAAAGCAAAGATGTTTTTTCCCAATAATTTGTTCTGAGATTTGCCTCAGCATCTATTGTTTAAATATCAATATAGTAAAAGTTCTGTATCCTGTCTTCTGGATGTAAGTTAGCATGCTTCTTTTTGAATACTACATAAAATATCCTTTTTGGAGATAAACAAGAGTGGTGTAAGCTAGTGCTTTCCCCCTCTGTTGCACATTATTCACATTCCTTAGAGTTCCATAGTAGGAAGAAATATCAGTATGCCTCATTGTTCAAAGAACATTCTTATCATTATTTAAAATAATGTGGACACTGGGATGCCCAATGTTTGATTCTTTTCTGCCATTAGGGCTATTGTCGGTGTCTGGAGCATGTTGAAGGTCCTATATGTAGCAGATGCAAACCACTTTACTGGAATCTGGCCAGAGAAAACCCTGATGGATGTACAAGTAAGATTTCATGCATGCATTTCTTCAGGTCATCAAAGACAGTTAAACTCTTTTTATCCATCTTCATCAGCTATAATTAGTGACACAAACCTTCTATGTTGGTTATTGTATGGTAAGAGCAGACTTTTCATACTGCTGACATTTGGTACCAAATTGCCCATGATTCTTACACTTGTTTTCAAAACTCAGACCCTATCCTGGCACTAACATTTGATGATGTTGGCCCAAATTCTGCTCTCAGTTACATTGGTATGAATCAGGTGTAATCCCATTGTGACTTCAGAGGAGTTATGCAAACTTTATACCATTATAATTTAGAGCAGAATTTGCCCAAGAGTTTGGAGAAAATGTTCTTTCTCCTCTGATAGTTTATTCTCCTAAGTTATCAAGGGCGAGAAAACATTCTTATTGGCTTCACAATTTGCACAGCCTGCTGTTATTTATGTCTAAGTAAGATCAGTGTGAGGGTTGCAGTTGGTACTCTGCAGCTGACAGCTGCAGTTAATGAGGATGTGGTGTACCATCTATTTGTAAATTGCAGAGCAACCATTTTATTTTTAAAGTCCTACTTCTTCCGTATGTTTCTCTTCTAGTGGATTGCTTCACAGCAACCTCCCAATGGGTGGAAAGATGAGGTATACAGCCAGCTCTAGAGCTACCACCACTATCTTTACAGCACTGAATCCAGATATAGCTCAGTCTGTATCTTCTCCCCAGAGACCAGTCACATCACCTCTCCATAGTCCCAGTGTCAGTAGGGGCACATCCATGGCTGCACAATGCACCTATGTCAGCAAAGATGATTCCTGTGATATTTGTCTCATTTCTGTTTCATGAAACATGCTGTAATTGTCCCAAGGGTAGCACTGGAAAATAAGGAATAGTCAATCACTCTGGCAGAAGAAGCTTTTTCTCTCTCCACATAAGTACCTCCAATGATCAGAGCAATATCACTCTTGGTTCTGGATAGAAGGAAGGGCAAAGAATTCCTCAATCTCAGTTCAAGCCTGTCTTTGTCAAAAACAAATCGGAATATTTCAGACCAGTGTGTGGATGATAACTGCCCAGTTGTGTAGGGGAGAGAAGGACACAAGAAGCCCTCACCCTTTCTCCCTTTTCTTTTCCTCTCCCCTCATCCCATTATCCTCCTGCAATTCAGGGACTGGCCATAGCTGTATTTCCTGTGCTATCCTGAGGGAAGGGCTTGCTCTGTGTTAGCATCCTCTGGAGTGCGAGCCATCAACAATGTGGCAGTGGGGCAGTAGTGTTATGGCCTGGCCTTACTCTCTTTCTGCCCTCACACTTGCCATAAAGCAGTGTATTCTGCACTCCTGAGAAGTGGGTGTTCCTCCTTCATGTCTTAGAGCTCCAGAAGGCAGTGTGACTTCCAGAGGAAAATTCACATTAATGCTCAGTGAATCGCTATTTCAGATTCTGTTGCTTTTGGTCCAAAGGCTTCCTAGGAAGATGAAATTCAGGTCAATGTGTCTGTCTTCGCAGAGTGCCAATGTGATGTGGCCGGAACACTAAGTGGAGTCGGAGAGTGTCAGCAGGTAAAGAGAAATTAAGTTTGCATAAAAAGGAAGTGTTTTAACACTCAGTAGGGTAGAATTGCTAGAAATGGTTATTGTCCTTGTATGGACAAATAACTGGTGACATTCCAGATATACAGTATTATATAAAACTTCCCTGGCAAGTTGTTTTAGGGTCTTGAGCACATATCCTTCAGGCTGTCTGTTCAAGGTGACAGATAGCAATAGTAATACCCTGAAAATAGCTTATTTGTTCTGGTCAGGATTTTTTTTTCCTTTTGAATAAGAAACATTGAACAAAAAGTTGAAACCATCTTGATTAAATCATTTTCTCCGCAGAAGAATGGTGACTGTCATTGCAAGCCTGATGTTTGTGGAGGTTCCTGTGACACTTGTGAAGCTGGCTATTACACTCTGGAAAACAGGAATTACTTTGGGTGTCAAGGTAAAATGGAAAATGAGTGTTTCCAACAGAGTAGTTACACATGGTAATTAAAGTGTCTTTAAAATCCCAAGGGTCACATTTTCACAATGAGGCCTCTGTTTGAACACTAAACCACCCGTATGTGCATTTTTTTACACTATCACTTGTGAGTGCATGTCATGAATGTAGAAGTGCAATCCCCAGTTTGAGTGTGCAGACTGAGCTCATTCATGAGCAATTAGTTTCATGAGCAAGCAGTTGTTTCTATAGCATACAGAGCCTCTCTGACAAAGGCTGATACCTTTCCCACCCCTCACTCGGAAGACATTTAAATGAAATGGAAAGCCCTGTGAAGTGTCTCCAAGCTGAGATAAATTTTACCCAAACAAAACATGTGGAAAGACCTAAATATCACAATTAAATAGACTTTAAAACAAGATATTTGAAAATTATTTATCCTTTTACTTTCCTTTCAGGACCTTAGATCAGGGTTATTTGTCTCTTCTGCAAGAATTAATAACATCACTGATGCCTATTAGAACTGCAGCTCCATGCTGTGCTTTGCTGTTTGTAATGTTATCAGCTGCTGCAAGAAAACTGTGAAATGCTTAATTCAGATCCTAGCAGATTGTAAACTGCTTCCCCCCAACCCCGAGATGTACTTGTATGTCATTTTAAGTCTTTTCTGTTGAGGCCTAGCCCAAAATATATTGAAATTGCTGGAAACATCCCCATAGCCGTCATTAGGATTTGGATCAGTCCCTTAATGATTTAAGACTTTAAAATATATTTTTAGATCATTTCAGTTCTTTAAGCAATCCCTTTTTCAGTGTGTGGAGTTATAAATTGTGGCCAAGCTGATCAAACCTAGATAATAAAAGTAAAGTACCTAAGCAAAAGTGGGCTGATTTTCAAAGGGTTGAGCACCTAAAGTTTCCATTGATGCCAAGGAGATTTATGGATCCTCAGCACATCAGAAAAATAGGTCACTTCTATTTTGATGTGCCAATGTTGACTTAAGAACCTTGAAGCATTTGGCTTTGCATTTTTTGACCTAGATATACTTTTAAGGATGTCCTTATTTTGTGCCTGAAGTCCTGTTTGCTGTATCAAGTCCATAGTTTGTCCAGTATTTTTTCAAAAATTATGTATATACAAATATATGATTATATACTGTATATAATTTTTGTACCACAAATCAAAACATTATGGTAGCTGTCCCTCAAAAATAAACTTTGTTTTGTATTTTACATGCATTTGTTCTTTATTTTCTTAAAAAATAAATTGCCACTGTATTCCCACTGCATGCTTATTTTAATCGTCATTATAGAAATCCGTCCCATTGAATAGAAAAACTGAATGCTTATATTGATAAACCTTAATCACAGCAAACAGCAAGCGTGGCTTGTATTTACTATTTAATATTTTGACTAGGAAAAGAAATTTTATGTCATGTTTAAAAAAAAAACCCTTATGAGAAACCAGAAATAACTGAAATATGTACAACTGTATTAACATTTGTTTGAAAATCTCACAAGGGAGTCTGAAGGGGGAAATTTGCATTGCCACTTAATGGCGGTTTAATTAGAGCAGTGGTTCTCAATTAATTTACCATTATGGGCGGCATATGCAGCCCACAACATGTTATGTGGGCTGCATCCAATACTACCTGTATGGCCCTGAGGATGTCACATGGGCTGCAGCTGTGTGCTGATTGGGCCGCAAGTGGCACCTGGGCCACAGGTTGAGAACCACTGAATTAGAGGAAGTGAGGTGTGCTTTCTGGTAATGTTTATTACATTTTCTGACGAAATATGTGGCTTCCGTTCTTTACCTGATAGGCTGCCAATGTGATGTTGGAGGATCTGTCAATCTTGTGTGCAGTGAGCCGTCAGGTGCCTGCCAGTGCAGAAACCACATAGTGGGAACGACCTGTCAGCAGTAAGTCTTGCTGAGACCTTTAGGCTACGTCTACACATTTTGCTGGGGGGTGTGATTCCCATATTCGTGCTAGCCCTACTCAAGCTAGCTTGCTAAAAATAGTAGCCATGGTTGCACAGGCAGTGGTGAGCAGCAGGGCAGGCTAGCTGCCCTGAGCACAAAACTGCTCAGACCCCTTGGGTACATACTTGGGACATCTAGCCCCTCCCACCACTTGCCACTGCCTGTGCTACCGAGGCTACACTACAATTTATATTGAGCTAGTTGAAGTAGATTTAGTGTAAGTATGTCTGAACAAGCTGGGAATCGTATCCCAGCTCCAAGTGCAGACATAACCACAGTTCATGCTTCAAAACAATCATTTAAAACTGCCCAGGATTCCTTGGTATTTTTTCACATGATTTGTTGATAAATTAGCTGGTAGGCTGTGATATCAGCTACTCTGCAGATGCTTCCTGCCCACCACTTTTCTTCAACTTTATATTTATGGCTTTTGATACTCATTTAATTAACAATCATCTCCATCTTTTGCAATAGCATTATATATGTTGCTTTAAAAAATAAAATAAACCAAGTTTCCCTCTCAGTTATGTCGGTAGAGTTGCACCAGTATAACGGAGAATAGAATTTAGCTCATTAACAGAAGCCGTTTGAATCCTTCCTATTATCATACATTCCTGGTGACACCAGGAATGTATGAATTAACCAGAGTTCAGAGGATTCCACTGTCATCAGCCTGTCCCCACCTCAGTGCTTCATTTTCTCAGAGGAAAGTCATACAGAGATTAGCTAGTGCCTTCAAATTGCATTGCTGGGTGGAGGTTTCCTGATATGCTGAGTATTAACATGTGCACCCCATCCACTTGGGAAGCTGATATCCAGGCAATACATTGCAGGTAAACTAATACCATAAAAATATCATGCACCTTTGGCCTAGGTGTTGGTATGATGAAGATTGATACAATAATGAATTTGGGTTGGTCTCATTATTCACAAGTGGTGAGGTAACACATGAATTTATCAGATGACCCAAAACACAGTTACTTCCAAAATGATATTTGAGGTGCAGTCAGCAGTTGTAATTGTATTTTGTTGGTAACAGTATGACTGCTGACAGGGGGGTGTTACGTTTTTTTTATATGGAGAAATTCAGACATTCAGAGAAAATAAATAGCTCCTCCATGTTTGTTTTTTCTTTATGAAAGGCCTGAAAAGAACCACTTTTTCCCTGATTTACACCACATGAAGTTTGAGATCGAAGATGGTACCACTGCCAGTGGAAGAGGCATTCGGTTTGGTTATGACCCACAGGAATTTCCTGGCTTTAGTTGGAGAGGATATGCACAGATGTCTTCCATACAAGTACGTCATTGATTAAATGCTGCTGGATGAAAATGCAGCCCTTGGGGCTTATGTCTACTTAATATTGCTACCTGACTGTAAAGTCATGGAGGAGGTCAGAATAAAGTATGCCCTTGCTACTACAGTGGTTGAGAGACAGCAGCATACTTCAGTAGGCTTGACATATTTGCATTGTAGCAAATAGGCCTGTTGATTGTTGAATAAAGCAGCAGCATCCAAGCAAGACTGTGACTGTGCATGAATATTACAGTCTTGTGATTTGTTTACAAGTTAATTTATCATGAGCAGAGTCCAAGTGAGTAAATCAGAAGAAGAAAGTGCCCATTTTCTGCTGTGTCTAGGGCAGGAATTAGAAGATTTGCACTGAATTCAGAGCAAAGGAACTGACAGTTATAAAACAGTACATTTAAGCAATAGAGGCTAGTTGGTCACCATCCTTGAATGTGTGGTTCTGTTATTAAATTGGTGCAGATTAGATTTGCAGTTCTTAGAACAATTTATGTCCAGCTTTGGTAGGGTATCTGAGGACCAATGGGGCAACCATAAACTGAAGGGTAAGTACGTAACAATCGGGCAAGTCATTATTTTCCTTTTTCCTCTTTGTTCTTTTTTCTTTTTTTTCAATTGGGGGCTCTTTTTGTTAACTTTTTGAATTCACCCACATTCACAAAAGCTATTCTTCGAAGATCTGATTTCTTAACTTCCACTCTACACTGTCCCTCTTTTGTTTCATACCCACTTGACATTTTATGAAGGAGGTAGTGGAATTGCCAGGATGGGCTGGGATAGTGTCCATAGCCTCTGTTTGCCAGAAGCTGGGAATGAGTGACAAGGGATGGATCACTTGATGATGACCTGTTCTGTTCATTCCCTCTGGGGCACCTGGCATTGGCCACTGTCGGAAGAGGGGATACTGGGCTAGATGGGCCTTTGGTCTGACCCAGTATGGCCATTCTTATGAATAATTTAGACCCTGATCCTGTAAATACACATGAGTAAAGCTATACATTTATGCAAGTATTTGTAGGACAGCTGAATTACCTGCACACTCCTTATATCAAAGGGCATTCTGGATTTTGACATAGCTTACCCATGTCTTGCAGGGAAATGAAACAATTATCTCAAAATTTCTTTGGGGCTGACACGTTGTTACACGATATACTAATGCTACAACTTTTGTGGAAGGAGACAATCTAAAAGGTGGCAATGTTGTCATTCAAATGAAATAATTAGTCAGTGTGTGTCCTTAGCAGGAGCTGCGAGTGCACTGTCATGCCACTAATGTGTTTTAATATACTTCAGTGTGACACCCAAATTTTAAAATGTTGGCCTAAGCAATCTGGCCTATGCCAGACCTTGGTCTAGGGCCACCTCCCCAACTTTACCTTAAACACAAGACTGTCCACCCTTCCCCACAGGTATCCTCCTTCTGTCTCCTCACACTTGCTTTCCTGTCTATAGTCTCAAACCTTCCCATCATGTCTCAAACACTATTCTGTCAGTAAAGCTTCAGGCTTCTTTTCCTTTTTGCTTTTTTTCTGTCAAATATATATTCTTTCAATATTTCCTCATCTGCTTCTCTCCCAGCCTCACTCCTCTGAACTATCACTCCCCTCCCTTCAAAAATAGTTGTAAAAGCTTCTCCTATTTTTCCATATTTTCTGTTGAACTTTCCTTTCTGCTCTCCTATTTCCTTCTACCCTCTGTTATACTTAAAGTATTTGTACACGTGCCCTCTATAGCTCTCCCATTTCTAGATTCCCTTCTGCTCTCCTGCTTTCCTTTTTATTTTAATAAAGGGGAGTGCTGTATGCAAATACTCTTGTTCTCTAATGATGACTAATAAGCACATGCTCTGAAAATGAGCAAGGCCTGTCCTGGTAGCATTAGCTATTAGCTACCTTTCAGAGATCAGAGAAGGTGAGGTCTTTAGAAGGGGCAGCCCTATTGGGTGGTCTTTTGTTCCAGAAGGTAGGGAGGGTGGAATGTGTGTGTGCCTGAAAGGGAGAACAGACCAAGAAGGTGGTGGTAGTATAAGGGGACAGTCACCTGGGCATGTTGAAAGGGGGAGAGAGAGGGTTAGGAGGTGTGAACCTTGAAGAGAGGAAGCATAAGGCAGAATGGAGGAACAAGGCAAGGGGAACCCTTGAGGTCATTCTAAGTCTGTTCATTTGCTATTCCACCACCAATTACTGAACCCCTCTGCCTGTCTGCATACGTCAGGGATTCTCAGACTTTTGTACCGGTGACCCCTTTCACATAGCAAGTCTCTGATTGCAACTCCCCTTATGCATTAAAAGCACCTTTTTATATATTTAACACCATTATAAATGCTGGAGGCAAAGCGGGGTTTGGGGTGGAGGGTGACAGCTCGCGACCCCCCATGTAATAACCTCGTGACCCCCTGAGGGGTCCCGACCCCCAGTTTGAGAACCTTTGGCATAAGTCTCCCACTCTGCTGCTGTGCAAGCTTTACGTAGATAAGGTGCCATGTGATTTGTCTTCTGGGGGCAGCACTGCCAGTCAGTGACTGAGAAGAGACACTTGGTTCCAGAAATGTTAGTTCAGCTGAAGGGCAAAAATGTAACCAGAGCCGCCATGAATGTAACAGGCTAGGAGGTTTGCTGGGAATCAGAAGAAAGTGCAATGACATTCTGAGACTTCTGTGTGTTTTTAGAATTTTGTGTGGGATCCAGGACTTGGACGGGTAATTCTGGGTTATTATCCTGGAATCCAGGAATACAGGAAACCCTTGTTACAATACGTCTGCTTTAAAGCATTGTGTGAGCAATTGCAGGATTCCAACAAAGTACTGTCCACCATTCACAGAGTAGTATCAACATGAACCCTTAATTCTGCTTTTCCAAGACTAGCTGGGTAAGACACTATTCAATATCACTGTTTTACCTCAGCAGAGTGTTTTGTTCTATATTCTTTCGTACGCTACCATAACTTTTCTTTCCTGTTATGGAGTTTGTCCTTGCTAAATGGTTTCTATAACTTTTCTCTCTTTGGGTGGTAGTGTGTTAAATAATATACTTTCCTTTCTTCCTTTTTTCTCCCTCTTTTTATTTTTCCTAGCCAGAGGTGGTTGTGCCTGTCACTGTGACTTCCTCTAAGCTCTTCCACCTAGTACTCCGCTATGTCAGCCTGGTTTCAAAGAGCTCTAAAGGGAGGATCTCAGTTGCTGAGGGGAAACATTTTGACACTAATTATACTTGTAAGTGAATTAATTTTCTTGTTAGGCTTGTCTATCTTCGCCCATCATACACCAGAATCGCTGTTTTTGTACATATTTGTCTGTATATGTGTGTGTGTTTATTTTCTCTAGCAATTTAGCATTTTGCTTGCATGGCTTCTAACTGTTTATCCATTTGGCACTTTATGGCTGTTTGTGTTTATTAACTTCCATTTTACAGAATGAAGTGAGGATAATTCTGAATGTGGAGAAATCAAACCTCTACTTATTTCATGTAATCTTGAGATTTATTAACCCTGGAATTGAAATGGTATCTGGCCGCATAACTGCTTACCAATCTCGGTCTGAAACAGGTAGGTAAAACATAAGGGCAGAAGAGAGCAGATGACTTAGTGTCAGATCAGAGAAGCATTTTCATACTTTCAGCCAAGTTCAACTAATAATGTCATTTTAAATGTATTGTTTTTAACAACTTCAAGTGCTATGTGTTTTTCTAGTGTACTTTGCTGTGACTAATGCTGCCTGTGTTTGCATGATACCTATTGACTTTATTAATAATTTTTTTAGATGTCTAGTTTACCAAATTGAATATTTTCAGTACTGACGTAGGTGGTTCAGACTGATAGTTAGGTGAAGCTTTCAGCGAGTTTAACAGGACTCAGTTACTTTTTGATGCTACAAATAATATTTTTATTCAAAAGCTGCTTGGCTCCTGTCTTCACCGAGTAACTAATATTTAACAACGGGTCCTGATCCACAAATGTTGGATCCGGTTACAGATGTCAACAGAATTTGGAGTGGTTGGTTTTGGTTCACACCATTAAGGAGATAAGGATTCCAGATCCTCTGTGTCTGGCAGGGGTGGGGTGGGGGGGTGTAGAGGCTAATTTTAGCGCCATAGTGTGAGCCCAAATCTGTAGACCCAGGCTCTGAGACTCACTGCTGCAGAGGTTGTTTTTGCCATGCTGCTGTACCCTTAGAGACTGTGTGTTGACGCAGCAGCACAGGCTGTGCTGATTGTTCAGGGAGATGAGAGCCAAAAGGAAATACAGGGGGTCCTATCTGTGATCTGTAGCTTTGATAAAGAATGCTCTCTATAGTCATTGCAACTGACTCCCGTTTCTTCTCTTCCCTGAGGGACACTGCAGCTACGGTATTTCTGTATATTCACTCTGTACAAATGAACAGAAGTCCTCTTATGTTACAATTAGTAACTAAAATTTTAGATGCTTATCAGAACCTCTCGAGTCTGCAGAATTTGGCTGGAAATCACATGAGAACAGGCTGTCTCCTAAGATTTCCATTACCTGCTGCTTTGGATCAGCTGAAAATTCCACAATGTTGGCCTTTTGTTGTCTTTATTAAAACAGTGTGAGACAGATGGAATGAAAAATAAGGGAAAAGGAAAGTAATGTTTTAGAACCTTCCCAAGCTGCAGCAAAAGTTCAGAGGGAAATTGAGGTGTTTCCTATTTTTCTAAATCACTTCACTTGAGCCTAGTGAGAATGAAGAGGACAATAATCACACAGATCTGTGGCTTAATATGTACATTATGAAGTATATTCCTAATGCGTGCTGAAAGAGCAGCATTGATCAGTTGTTGTGACTCTGATTTTAGTGAATGAAAGCATTGGTCTTAAGCCTTTGACGTAATCCAATATTATTATTAATTTATTTTTTGCTGTCAGGGGCTACTCAGAGCAAAGACATTGTCTTCCCACCCAGTAAGAAGCCGGCTTTTGCCACTGTCCCAGGAAACAGCTTTGCAGATCCCTTCTCACTTATTCCAGGAACATGGATTGTCAATATTATGGCAGAGGGAGTCCTCCTGGTAAGAAAATGACTGAAATTTTTTTTAAAAGTTTTTGAGAGTACAATTTATTTGGGAGAGTTTGAGAGAGAATGAAAGGACCACCTCCAAGTTAGGTGCCAGGAAGAGCCCTGTAATGGACATGAAACTCAATACCAGAGGACATTTTGGAATAACAAATTGTGAAATTTTACAATTCTGCATTTCACTTCTTTTTTTCTTATTTGAATCTCACCTGCCCTTGTTTTGTATGTATCAGATTTCTAAATATATATCGACTGTGCCCCTCCAATGGATGCACTTTTAAAAAAATTCACGGGTGCTTATACAAACCTGTAATCATCACATTTTGGCCCTATCCAGATGTCTTATTCAAAATCTGGGTCAGTTATAATTTGAAACTCTTTCCATGGAGTTAGAGCCCAATCCTGAAAACGTGCACAAGAGTCACTTCACTCATGAGCGCAATCCAAGCTTTCATGTGTTTGATGGATCAAGCCCTTAATCAGTGATGAAGATCCTATTAAAGGGAGCTCTCTCAGAGAAAATATAAGAGGAACTCCGCCTTTAATAAGTTGTTTTCTAAATGCTGTGACCTCCTTCCACTGCCTACGAAACTGACAAACTGTGCATCATGAAGATTCAGAAAAGTTAGTGCAAAGTATAACAAAGGCAGAATGTTTCAAATGCTCACTTATGAAACACCCAAAATATATATAATCACAATGAAATCATGTTGAAATCAATTTGTATTTTTTAACATTTTTTAGCATGAATCAGAAATGAACACCTTCAATCATCAAGCCTATGACTGTACTAAAATATATGGAATAGATAACATAATGACCACAGTACTATTAAACCTTGTTTCTTATCTATAATGGCAATATTTATTAGGTTTTTGTTGTCTGTTCTGTCCATAATTTTGAAAGGGGACTTACTGATTATCCTAACAAATCATATTATTTATTTTTTAATAATAAAACGTCAATAAATAAAAATTTAAAATCAAATAAACATCAGTATATAGATTGAAATTGATAGACCGGTAGAGCCAGAGTTTTAAAATGTGCCTTCTTTTTATGCCTGTTTGACTTTATTTAATTCACTGAATTTGTATGCACAATCAGTTTGGTGCACATAGGAGAACCCTTTTTGCATATGTTAGTCAATCACAAGTGTTTTTGTGCATGTAAATTCGACATCTTTCATGCACAGGTAAATAGTGTGCAGAAGCAATTGTGTACATAAAGTAGTGTTTATGTAACCCATGCTTACACCATGTGGTACTCTGTCCTCCTCTAGTGGTTTGACTGCACAGAAGTTTGAGAGTCAGCTGCAGCCCTGAGCTGAGAAATCTGGGTCTCTTACCTCAGTGGCTCTCATCCCATTCCAGACTACTGTTCTGCTTTAGGAGTCTGATTTGTCTTGCGTACCCCCAAGTGACACCTCACTTAAAAACCACTTGCTTACAAAATCAGACATAAAAATACAGAAGTGTCACAGCCACACTATTACTGAAAAATTGTTTAATTTCTCATTTTTACCATAAAATTATAAATTAAACCAATTGGAATGTAAACATTATACTTACATTTCAGTGCATAGTATACAGAGCAGTATAAACAAGTCGTATGACATTTTAGTTTGTACTGACTTTGCTAGTTCGTTTTATGTAGACTGTTATAAAACCAGGCAAATATCTAGATGAATTGATGTACCTCTTGGAAGACCTTTGCATACATTTTAGAGATGTACATTTTATAATTTTCTGTGTGCTCTTGTATGAATCACATTCTTTGTTTTTAGGATTACATGGTGCTGTTACCTAGTGATTACTATGAAGCACCCATCTTGCAATTACAAGTTACAGACCCTTGCACCTATTCAGGACATGCTATGACAGATAAGTTAGTATATACACTGTATTTAATAAGCTGATTACCCTGGACTACTTTAATGATTTTTCTTTAATGTTGTAATTGGTAATTATGATATCACTGTGTTTTGCTTTGTTTTAAAGCTGCTTGCTTTATCAGCATTTACCACTAGCCAGATTTTCCTGTGTCCTCGGTTCAGAGGCGACACATTTCTTGCTCGGTGGAGAGTACAGAAAAATAGCTGTCCGACAGCCAACCCCAGAGCATCCAGTGATGTCACACATCAGTGGAATAGAGGTCAGATTCCTGTATACATACTAACAGATACTAATTATAGTCATGTTTTTATTGCCAATTGTAAATTAGCTAATTGTAAATTTGTTGAGATCGATTCCGCTGCAAATTCATAGCAAGTCCATTAGCCTCCATGAAGTTACTTGGGGTTTATAGAAGTGTAATTTAGGGCATGTCTACACTGGTCTGCAGTTTGGACTAAAGGGACATTAGTGCGAGCTAGGGACCTTTTAAGTTTGCACCTGTAGCATCCATATGGGGAAATTACAGCACAGCACTTTTGTGCACACTACCTACTCATGCCCCATTAGTCCAAACTGCAGGCCAGTGTGGACATGCCTTAAGATCAGAATCTGGTTCATTGACTAATCTTGCACACGGCTGCAGTAAATATACAACTGTGATGTAAGTGAATGCTTTAGTCTAGTGCTTCTCAAAGCCGGTCCGCCGCTTGTTCAGGGAAAGCCCCTGGTGGTCCGGTCAGTTTGTTTACCTGCCACATCCACAGGTTCGGCTGATCGCGGCTCCCACTGTCCATGGTTCGCCGTCCCAGGCCAATGGGGGCTGCAGGAAGTGGCATAGGCTGGGGGATGTGCTGGCCATCCTTCCCGCAGCCTCCATTGGCCTGGAGCGGCGAACTGCAGCCAGTGGGAGCTGCGATCGGCCGAACCTGCGGACGCGGCAGGTAAACAAACCAGCCCGGACCACCAGGGGCTTTCCCTGAACAAGTGGCAGCCCCACTTTGAGAAGCACTGCTTTATTCTACCAAACGTCAAAAGGTTTTGTAAAGAATCCTTCACTGAAATCCCTCAGTTAGAAAGTAGTACATGTACTGTCAAACTGTCTGTTTTAGAAACAAATCGTATCATTTGGCAGTAACAATAACACACAAAAGTAATGTAAAATTTAATATTTTGTGATTTCTTAAATATATATATGTACATCTGTGTACATTTGTTTTATTAATGGTTGCATTTAAAAAAAAAAAGCAAAGAAACAGAACAATTATGCCAAAGTATATCCATTAAAACAGGGTTTCATGTTTTATCATAAAAAGTTTTGTAGTAGTACGTTATTGATCTAATTCTGTACATAGGAACAACACATAAAGATAATAACTCCTTTTGTCTCCTGTTAATATCCTCTGGCACAGCTCATTCCTGAAAATCTGTATTGAAACAGGAACAGTCAAACACCAAAAACCCTGATCCTTCTAACACTTATACATGTTCCTAGCTTTACCCATGTGAGTACTCCCATTGAAATCAAAATGACTACTCACATAAACAGATTCATATACATACTTAAGTGTTCACAGGACCAGGGCCTAAGGGAATAATGATGAAAATTCAGGAGAATTATACTGAATTCAGCAACAATAAAAGTGTGTAGTTGTATTGCACTTTTCATGCCAGTATCTCAATAAATAGAAATTTAAATTTTTTTCAAGTAGTTTGCTTAGGACTCAAAGGAAAACTTCATGCTTCAGAAAGTGCTGGTGGTTATTTATTAGATAACAACCTTCTTCTCAGCCCAGCATTTTTCATGGAGAACTGGAGGCTTTTCTTTCAGTTGAGACATAAAAACAGTATTGACCTGGCAATAAAAATTCCATGTGGAGAGGAATGATGATAACCCCATGTCCTGGCAAAATTTGGGAAAGTACATTCCACCTATAAAAATTCCTTCTCGTGTTATGTCTGTTGGATAGAGTAAGATTCTTTTGTCCAAAACTGTCATATAATATTCCTGGCACTAATATAAGGGCAGGTGTTTCCAGAGATGGCTGCATTTTGGTGGCAGGCTTAGTAATCTCTGTATATACAGTTTTATTTCTGAAAAGCAGCTTAAGGTTTGTGAAAAGTAATATATAAATTGAGCGATTTTTTTCCCCCCAATGATGCTAAGCTTGTTTTCTTGTTGAATCTCCAATAGGTTGATTTACACCTGAGACTGAACATTCCCCAAGTCGGTCGCTATGTGGTAGTTCTTGAATATGCTAATGAAGATGATCAATTATACACTGCTGAAGTGATAGTGAATAGTCCTGGGCCTGTCCTGAAGGCCAGAGTGAACATATACAGCTGTAAATACAGGTGGGGATTACTGAATGGTTAAATTATCAGGTGGAATGGAATTTTATACTTTTTAATCAAAGATTTCTTTGTAATACATGTAAATTGTGGTGTATAGTTTGTTTTATTTTCTAAGGTTTTTAAGTTATCTGAACTGTACGTTTGAATTGTACAGTTTATACAGTAACTCCTCACTTAACGTTGTAGTTATGTTCCTGGAAAAAAGCGAAACAATGTTAAGCAAATCCAATTTCCCAATAAGAATTAATGTAAATGAGAGGGTTAGGTTCCAGGGAAATTTTTTTCACCAGACGAAAGACTATATTATATATATACACACACCCACACCCACACCCACACCCACAGTATAAGTTTTAAACCAACAATTTAATACTGGTTCACAGTGATGATGATTGTGAAGCTTGATTGAGGTAGAGGAGTCAGAGGGTAGGATATTTCCCTTACTGCTAAATGATGAACTAGCAATTGGCTGAGCCCTCAAGAGTTAACTATCTCACTCTACAAGGCAGAAGGAATGGAGGGAGATATGCGCATTCCCCTTTAAGTACACTGCCTTGTTAATTAGATCAGCTTGCTGAGACCGCAGCTTCTGCAAGCTCCCTCTGTCGTGAGCTCTGGTGTGTCCCCCCTGCTCTATGGAAGATAGGGTAAGTGGGGTGCAGGAGCAGCGGGGAGGGGGACACCCTGACATTATCCCCCCTCTTCCTTCCCTCCCCCCGCACAGCAAGCAGGAGTCTTGGGGAGCAGCTCCAAGGCAGACAGCACAAGCAGCAGCACATGGCAGTCGGGGGAGGGACAACTGAACTGCAGGCAGCTTCTGCACAGGGAACTTAGGGGAGCAAGCAGCTGATGGGGGAGCTGATAGGGGGGGCTGCTGGTCCACCCTGGTTCCAAGCCCCCACCAGCTTGCTGCAACGGGCTGCTCTTCCTGCAAGCGGTAGACAAAGCAGGCGGCTGCCAAGCGACATTAGAAGGGAGCATTGCACAACTTTAAACAAGCATGTTCCCTAATTGATCAGCAATGTAACAACGAAACAACGTTAACCGGGATGACTTTAAGTGAGGAGTTACTGTATTCCTTCTCTTTATCTAGGTTTTTATACCATGCTCCATACTGTGGCATATGTGCACTTAATATTACTATTACTTCAGCTAACTGGGCACTGTATCTTCACATAAAATGTTGCATCTTAAAATTTAGTTACAAATCTTTATGAATTATTAAGCACAGAATCCCATGAGCCACACATCCTCCATATATGCATCTTCCCTCCATGTGAAATGAAGGCTGCACTGCCTCTACAGAACTTATCAGGAAAAGTTAATACAGCCAATACAGATTCTAGGCCAATATGTACAGCCAACAGACTGTAAAGGAATGGTTGCCTTTTGCTTCAGAAGGCGAGATGGTGGCTCAGTACCGGGGGTGGTCTAGGTAACCAAGCCACCATCTCTCCTTCCAGAGCAGGCCTGAAAGTCGAAGAGGTGGATAAGGAGAAGGTGTCATCTCCTCATGCTGCTGCCTCTATCTCATCCACTTCTGGGCCTGCTTCGGAAGGTGGGAAGTCAGAGCAGTTAACTAAGTTGTCCAGGTCACCAAGCCACCACCTCTCCTTCTGGAGCAGGAAGCCGGGTCCCAGGAGTTCTGGCACTTCTTTTTTTTAGGACTCAAGCACTAATGTACACATATGCTGCACGTATGTCTGTGTTTGTATTTTCCACTACATTTTTGCCTTGCTTTAACAGACACCATTAGACTGATTATTAACATAAACACATCTATCTAACGTAATGTATTGGATTTTCTTACCATAAAGAGTATTTTTATGTAGATGTCCAAAATTATGGTGAAAATTTTTAAAAACCAAATAATAGCTTTTGTAAAACCCAGAGAATTATTCAGTAAAAAGCAGCATAAAATGAAAATGAAAGGCCTTGCTTATCTAGCATGCTACAGGGCACTAAAGCTGCTAAAAATGACTAATGTTTGCTGCCCATTTCAAAGCCTGCATACAGTGATGATTCAAGTGGAGACTTGAACTAAAATCTGGGCTTGGGGCTATGGATAGAATATGCCAAAGTGGAAGCAGTGCTTTACACATGACTCCTCTTGCTCCTCCCCTTTAGTTGGTCTAGCTACTGAGATGCTGCATTTTTATCAATGACTGAGGGTATTCATTGTCCATTATCCAAGAGAAAAGATAAACATGTTGGCACTAGCATGTGCAATACAAAATATGGCACTGGCAAGAGGCTAATTTTTTATTTTACTTTTGCTGCAGCTTCCTTTGTCGCAGTGTTGTGGTTGATAATATGAATCGCATTGCAATCTATGATCTTTTAGCTGATGCAAAGTTACATCTTAAGGCATCACTGATAAATTTTCTTCTGGTAAGTTTCTTCTTGTAATACTTTCCTCAAGAGATAAAGAGAGAGACTTTTATCCTTTTTTTATATGCTGTGTGGTGATTTTTTAAGTTCTTGAGGATGGTGATTAGGATACAGTTTGAGGATTGCTAGGATTCATATAAGCTCAATTTCAAAGTGTAAAAAAAAATCTTTCTTGGCAAAGGCATCACCAACATACTTCTGCTTTATTTCATTTACCCAAATTTCTCTTGTATGTACAATTAAAGGAAGTATCTTATAGTAGCTCTCATACTTTATCAATGGGCTTATATTTTTCTTCTTACCTTTTAATTTTTTTACTTTTGAAATTCTTTACGGGAATTTCCTAGCTCTCCCTCAGAGTTTCAGGCTTTCGTTTTTGAAACACAAGTGGCGTTTAAACATTTTTTATTAGAAATCTTTTGCTGCCATCTTTTGGTCACATGAAGAATTTTTCTTTCCTGGGCTGACTTTTCTTTCAAGTTGTTTCCTGTGTTTCTTATTTTAGAGACATAGGGCCAGATTCTGTTCTATGTGAAAATCCAGTGTAAATTCAGAGCAGCTCCATGGATCTGTCCAAGGAATGAGAATAGAATCTAGCCTAAGATTGTTATGTACAACATAGGATGGCTTTATATCCTCTTGTTGCAAGGCATTGTTCAGTGTTACCAAATACTGTCTGAAATCTCTGTTAGCTCTCAATAGTGTTGACAAGATTCAGATCCAAAAGATGTGGAATAAAACCAATACCTCTTGTGCTGACTTAGAGCAGGGGCTTTTTATCTCTTTTATTTTTAATTCTATGTATAATGAGAGTTCCCCTTCTCTGAAAAAAAACCAAACCCCTATAATACTTGCCCTATATTTCTGAATACTCTATTTAGCTGCAGAAAATGTGATTTCCCAGTGCTCAAAGTGAAGACAAACATGTATTAGTGCTTATGGGTGGCGGTGAGGGGAGCACTCCTGACTGCCAGTACCATGCCGTTAATGCCCCAGCAGCTTAGGAGTTAAAGATTCAGGCAGGTCAGGTATACCAAGGATTGAGATTGGAGAAGCAACACACAATTTTGGAGCACAGAGAGCTGGTTCAAATAGCAGGCAAACAGGCTTCTCGCAGTCAGAGTTCAATAAATAAAAAAACAAGGGGTCTTGCAGCCGGTTTCTTTTTGTTCCACAGTGAGTCAAATGAGCTGTTCCAATCCAGACAGTGAGTAACTGTCAACGGTTCCCTTTATTAGCCCCTCCTAAAGGTATTATTCACTGCAGGTGAGCCTAGCCCCATTCCACCACTGGCTGGGTTCCCATGATTCCTTACTATGAGGACAGGCATCTTCAATTGACTCTGCATATGGAAAGAATTTTTTTAACTCTCTACCCTCCAGAGTCTGTATTTCCCATTCACAGGTGCTAAAACACAGGCTTTGCTGTCCTGATATTTCTACACTTGACTGCTGCTGGCTTCTTTGCTGCTCCTTTGGCATTTTTTGCTTCCTTTTACAGTAGTTCATGCACAAATACATTTTTTTCACTTTCGTTTTTATCAGTTTTCTTATGGGAGAAATTAACTCAGGTTGCCCTACCATATACTTGGAGACTAACTCTGAACACAGTGGGTGAAATCCTGGACCCACTGATAATGAGTTTTGTTATTGACTTCATTGTAGCAGCTGCTTCTCCCATTTCACTGGGGCCAGGATTTCACCCCGTGTCCAAAAAGTCATTGGACAGCAAATGGGGGAGTTATGGCCTTTCCTTCCAAACTTGTGCGGTGTTCTCTCTGGACATAGCTGAAGATCTGCCCATCTTAGATACTACAGTAGTGGGCACTATGTAAATACCAAAGCACTTTGCTATTTAAAAAAAATGCATTTATCATCACAATACCCCTGTGAGGTAGGGAAGTTCTGTGACAGGGCAGAGGCTTGAACCTGGGTCTCCTAGTGTTATAGGTAGTGCCCTAACTACTGATCATCTTTCCTCTTTGGGACTGGCCCCTTTATTTGCAGCTGACTAAAAAGGTCACAGTGTTAACTGGGCATTGTACATTGTAATTGTGTGTGTTTTGCAGCACAAAATTTGCATTGTATCAGCTGAAGAATTTTCTCTAGAATATGTGGATCCTAAAGTATACTGCATAGCCACTTATGGGAGCTTTCTTAATCAAAGGTAATTTGCATGCTTCCTTCCTTTTTTATGAAAGAGTCCTTGAAAGGGCAGACATATGCACTGAGTGGTATTTTAATGCCTATATGACTGAAACTTTGCTCTGTGACTCAGAGATGAATGTAGGCCAAGATATTACAGGGTAGTATTTGATAAAAGGTTTAAGTGTTAATCTAGACAGTCTTTATCTAGGATTTAGTTAATACCCTCAATAGCAGATTCCTAGCCGGTCTGAACTATTGTATGCTAATCTTTTGGGAGAAATGTGACTATATAAAGTGCAGTATCCTGGACATCCAGGATGCAGAAATACATTGTTTCTAGCCTGGCAGGTCATGGAATGGTCTTATATGACCATTATTCTGATATGAGTTTTATTGTGAACTTTTATTCACCACTTCATTTCTGCTAGGATTTTAGCAGCTGCTTCCCATGAACTTAGATATTAATGATGTATGCCATTTCAAGACTTAAAATGATTCTCCTTTACACTGAGGTCTTTTTCTACTTGTTTGACAAATGTAAAGGGGGCTTAAAGTGAGTGTAACTGTAATTTACAACTCTTCAGAAGGTAGAAAGAATTGTTGACTAAATCTAATAATTCTCAAGATAGTAGCTGCTAAAATAATATTTGAATTGAAGCGGAAGGGAGAAAAATCAGGATGGTAATCAGAATGAAGAGCCTTTAAGGTCCAATACAACATCTTTCTTGGCTTCCACATGGTGCACAGCGTTTCATTTTCAGCCTCTGCTTATCCTGTAGGGATCAGTTTTTTATAGCTAGGACTAGTTCCTGAGGGCTGAACATAGGAAATCTTGGACCTCACAGCAATGTAGTTTTGAAACTCTTGAATCTGAATAAAAGGAGGATTTCAGGTTGGTTGAAAAAATACAATTAAATGACTATGAAGATATTATGAATATATATCTTTATTTTTAGTTTTGTGGAAATACATTGTTTATATGTTTTCATATTTGCTTTAGTTCCAGCATAAATAATTTATGTTACAGTTTTGTTCTGTTGTTAAATATATTATTAGCTGGCTTCATATTTAATTTTGTAAATGGGCTTAATGTTCATGAAATTGAAAGATTAACGGCATTGGCTCAGTTTACTTATTTTATGAGCAGATGCCTTAAGAGATTTCCCACACAGGCCTGGCAAATGCACCTCAGTTCTGGACTGGAAACAAACCTGCTGTTCCAGTTCTATGCCTCTCTTGAGCAGACATTGATGATTGCCGCATGCTTATCAGAACTGTATATATATCCATGAGTGACTAGAATGAAATTACCAAATTCATTTTCACTTGAAGCCTTAAAAAAGATTTCTTTCAATCTAGATGGTCAGAAGTAAATGCACCTAGAAATCGATAGTTAAACATTTTGGGTGGTCTATAGAGTCCCTTTTGGGGAGCTACCACATTTACTCGTTCATTAGCCCATTCGTTTATAAGCCAACCCCCCAAAATGGATAGGTAAAAATAGCAAAAACTGTATGACCCTTTCATAAGCTGACCCTATATTTCAGGGGTTGGAAAACTTTGGCTCCTAGCCTGTCAGGGTAAGCTGCTGGTGGGTTGGGCCGTTTGGTTTACCTAGAGTGTTTGCAGGCATGGAGCTCCTTAGCTCCCTGTGGCCGCAGTTCACCGTTCCCAGACAATGGGAACTGCGGGAAGTGGCATGCCTCCAGGTAAACAAAACTACAATGTATTAGATCAGGGATAGGCAACCTTTGGCCCGTGGCCCGCCAGGGTAAGCACCAGTTTGTTTACCTGCCGTGTCTGCAGGTTCGGCCAATCGTGGCTCCCACTGGCCGCGATTCGCCGCTCCAGGCCAATGGGGGCGGTGGGAAGCGGCACAGGCCGAGAGAACCTGCAGACGCAGCAGGTAAACAAACCGGCCTGGCCCACCATGGTGTTTACACTGGTGGGCCGCATGCCAAAGTTTCTGATCCCTGTGTTAGATATTCAATTCAATGATTCTATAGAGTTTAAAATCATCAAATTTTGGTGTAGACCTGTTTATAAGCCGAACCCCGCTCTTTGATGCGTCACTTTTTTACTAAAAATATTCGGCTTATGAACAAGTATATATGGTATGTTGTCCATATACCTACTTAGGCTCTAATCTTGCAAATACTTGCACATGTATGTAACTTTTAAGTGTGTGAGTAATCCCATTGACTTCAGTGGAATTACTCACATGTTTAAAGTTGAGCATGTATGCAAGTATTTTTAGAATCAGGATATTTCCTAGTAGTTTAGATTCTTTAATTTGTAACTAACCTGACCCACTAAAATTTAGTTATGTGTTCTGACACCATTGGTTGTATTTTTGCATCTTATTTAACAAACATTTAACAGGTAAGCTGTTTATGATACAGAAGGTTTGAGTAAATTTAGTTACACATCCATTCAGTGATTTAAATCCATATATCTTCGTTTTGCTTAATTGATATCAACTATGTAGAATGCAAAACAGTGACATTAGTTATTAATGTGTCTTTAAGTGTATTCATTCTAATGCATTGACTTTTACCACTCTGACTAATTTTTATTTCGTATTTGTTCTGCACCACTAGGCCTACAACTTCATTATTATTTTACATAAAGAATTCTTCCTACTGCACGAATAATTACTATAATCCTATTTTTAGTGCATCATGCATTCCCTCAGTGTATGAAACTCCACCAGTGGCCTTGCTTTTGGATGCGCTCAGGGATAGAAAAATTTCAGAAGTGCAGAGAAATGTACCATACAATCCACTGAGTGTCCCTTTACCTTCTGCTAACCGGGTTAATGGAGTAACCTTGACCTCATTACAGGTAGTTCACATTTGACTGTATTATTTCTAAGGCACAAAATATGTTGTCAGTAATGTTAAATAGACTGAGAACAACATGAGAATTAAAGCTAAATGATGTTTTAGGGCCAGGCCGGGTACATGGATGTTTTGCGCCCCTAGGCGAAACTTCCACCTTGTGCCCCCACCCCGAGCCCTGTGGCAGCTCTCCGCCCCCCCCCCCACCCTAAGGCACCCCCCGCGGCAGCTTCCCACCCCTCCCTCCCTGAGGCGCCCACCCCCGGCAGCTCCCCCTCTCCACCCTGAGGCGCCCCCCCCGCAGCAACTCCCCCCCTCCACCTTGAGGCACCCCGTGGCAACTCTCCGCCCCAGCTCACCTCTGCTCCGCCTCCTCCCCGAGCACGCCGTCACTGCTCCACTTCTCCTGCTGCCCAGGCTTGCGCCACCAATCAGCTGTTTGGTGCCGCAAGCCTGGGAGGGAGAGAAGAAGAGCAGAGTGGCGTGCTCAGGGGAGGAGGCAGAGTAGAGGTGAGCTGGGGCGGGGATCAGTTCCCCTGCATGCCGTGCCCCCCCTTGCTTACTGCAGGCGGCCCTCCCCACGCCCCCCTACCCCAGATCCCTCCGCCTAAATGCCGACGACGACCGGGGCGGCCGAAGAGCCGGCCACCGCAGTCGCCGCTGAAGGATCCGAAATGCTGTCCCCGAGATGCTAGCACCCTAGGCGACCACCTAGGTCGCCTAATGGGTTTCACCGGCCCTGTTTAGGGCCAAGCTGTTGCAGGATGAGGAAGTCTGATAGATAATATTCACAAACAGAAACAAAGGAATCAGAACCAACTAATGAAAAAAACATTTTGCTGGGCTCTGCACAGTAATTAACATATTTTATAATGTAAATAGACCTATGATGACTTGCGGCTTTGCCGCTCAAGTGAATAGTTTTATAGTAAGTATGAGTGAGGGTGGGCGATTGTGTGTGTTGTGCTGGGGGATTTGTTCTGGTTTGTGTGTGTAACAAAAGAGGGATGTGTGTTGCAGTGAGGGGGTATGTGTGTCTGGGGTTATTGTGTGTGTGAGGGGTTGGTTGTGTTGTGTGGATGGTTGCATTGACTTGCATGGGAGTCGTGTTGTGCTAGATTTTGATTGTTTTATGTTGATTTGTGTGGGGGTTGTGCTTGAGGATTTTGAGTTGTATGGGTGGCAAATCAACCTGTGAAGAACTGTGGCAGTTGAGCCAAGTAATTCACCAGTCTCCCTCATATCCCTGACTTATTACAACCAATGAAATTGTTGCATGCAAATTAGCTGTAGAGTAAGGGTGGTGATTGGTTGAGTTACCTCTGACATCACAATTGTCTAGGTCCGTTGGCATAGACAGATACATACTTTACTGTTTTATTATGTAGATAAGAGTATGCAAACATAGGGACAGATCCTGCAAGATCCTTTTCTCTCTTGAGAGATGCTGAGCTCCCTCAACTCCCATTGCAGGTAGGAGCAGGCCCATAGTAAAAATGAATTAATAAAACAAATGCATAAGCTTAGTTGTCCTTGTTTCTGCAGAACCAGCTTACTTTGAGTGGGAAAGTGCCAAGTTTAGGCAGATATGTATTTGTTGTACATTTCCATCAGCCAGAGCACCCAACATTTCCTGTGCAGGTGCTTGTGGATGGGGGACGCCTATGGTCAGGTAAGCCATGCTTTATATTAATTCAGCTCTTTTTTCTTTCTCAGCATTTTAGCAAACTAGATTTTAAAATTTCATTTAGGTTCCTTCAGTGCTTCTTTCTGCCCTCACGCTTTTGGCTGTCGAGACCAGGTGATTGCAGAAAACCAAATTGAACTGGATATCCCTGGCCCTGAGGTTTCTGTTACTGTGAAGATTCCTAATGAAAAAACACTGGTTGTGGTAAGTTTGTTACACCTCAAGATTTGAAAGTATTCTTTTTACCTCTTGAATAGTAGAGGTTTTCAGGTTCACTATTTACTTGGAAATGGATGACTGTGAATGCAATAGTTTTTCTTAATTTATTTTGTATTTTTTAAAGAGCTAATTGTAACTTAGGGGGCACTTTTGTCTTGTCTTGTCTTGTCTTGTCTTTTGGCCCAAATATTGACCAGCTACAAAGCTGATAAAAAAGTGGGGTGAAAACTTTCACAACATTTTACACCTTTTTTTAATCAAAAATGTTGATAACAAATTTAGTCAAATTTCAGAGTTTTCAGCAAGCTCTGAATCTGGCTCTCTTTGATGTTAATCTTCCTCTTCTCTTGAAACAGTCATTCAGGCCCTGATAAAGGGAGGAGCTTAAGCATGTGACTGACTTTTTAAGCATGTGAGTGGTCCCACTGAAATCAGTGGGGTACAGCATGTCACAGCAGCCTCTGCCCACACGCTGCCAGTCGCAGGATCAGGGCCAGAGCAAGTCAGTATAATCCTGACTCCCCTGACTCTGGTGTTAAATCCACTTGTTGCAGCCTGTCTTAGATTGTAAGTTGTTTGGAGTTGGGACTGTATTGTACTGAGAGAGAAATCCTGCCTCCATTAAGTCAGTAGCAAAACTACCATTGATTTTAATGGGCCCAGGATTTCACCCTGTGTTTGTACAGCACCAAGCACAAAGAAACCCCATTCTGAACTGGGGCTTCGGGATACTCCTGCGATACTGTAATAACAACAGCTTGTCTGTGGCACATGACTTTAATCATCAAGTTCTGCTCCTAACTTTTAATGTGACTGGTAGTTTATTTTTCTCCACAATACAGTAGGCATCTATTAGACTGGGGTCTGACCCAGAAAAATGCTCATGAGGAAATACTGAGCTTCCACAAATATTGTACCTAGCCATATTCACTCTCCTGCCCCAATACTAAAGGTTCAGACATATACTCCTACAGTCCATAGAAAGCGGGGGGACACAGGCTTCAGAAATGTAGAAATTTGTGTAAGAAATCTGAAGAACTGTCTTGTTTCAAGATAGCTGAATTTTGAATACAGTCTTCATATGAATTTTGGAGGAGAAACCCATCATCATTTCAAGTAATTGAAAATAGCTTAACATGCAGCTTACGTTCCAATGATTTTTCCATCCTACCAACTTCTACACAGGAGTTTGGATCTTGTAGAAAAATCCAAGGATGATACTGTAAATGCATTTAACTGTAGATAAACACCTTGGTTCATTTCTTCTGTTTTTCTATTAAATATACAGTTTAGTTTTCTTGTTGTTTTAAGGAACACGTTTTAGTTGTTCCAGCAGATAGCTACAGTCATAGCCTACTTCAGAAAAGGACTGTGGACAAGTCGATTGACTTTATCAACCAGTGTGGAGGAAACAGCTTTTATATTGAGTAAGCATCCCTTTCTAAGACACTGAACATTTTACAGAAAGTTGTAAATTATTAATATTTTACTGTATATTAAAATACTTATACCATACCTATCACAGTTCTACATGGGCATGTTTTACATGGCTTATGCTGGGCCATTGAAATTACAAAGGGCATTAAAATATGAGTCTACATTTTTCCATGACTGTGCTCTGTTAATCAAATTTAAAGGTGGAGTACCATTGCATATTGTACAAAAAAAAAAAAAAAGGAAAAGCTGTGCTATCTAGCTTTGGTATTGCTGAAGTGCCTATCTTCTTGGTATCGCTGAACAGAAGATATTCTTTGAAAAAATTATTTACAAAAATGGATGTCAAATCAGTTCAGTACTAGTGAATTGGTTTAAATATGTCCATGCGTGTACATTGATATTGCTACTATGCATATGAACTAGAGTAGAAATAAGTCTCCTAATTCGTTAAGCTAGTGCAGAATGTAGTCATTATAACTTCCTAATTCTAGTTCTTACGTGATTTATATTTTTCTTCCACTAGCCCAGTAACATCGTCAGCATTCTGTAAGGATTCTGTAAGGTCACTAGTGGCATTTTACAACGATGGAGCATTGCCCTGTAATTGCCATAAATCAGGTGCCACTAGCTCAGCTTGCAACCCTCTGGGAGGACAATGTAGTTGCAAACCTAACGTCATTGGCCGTCGGTGTAGCCGATGCCAAACTGGGTATTACGGATTTCCATTCTGCAAGTGTAAGTACATTCTGTTCTAAGTGGAAGTATTTTGTGACCTTATTCAATATGTGCTGCAGCTTCATTTTCTGCATATGGGGCTCAATCCTACAAGGTGCTGATTAATGTAACTTTGATCCAGCACAGCACTTAATCATGCACTTCACCTTAACATGATTAGGCCCATTCACTTTAAACACACATGGTTAAAGTGAAGCATGCGCTGAAGTGCTTTGCTGGATCAGGGCCAGCGTGCTTATTTCCTTGCTGGACAGAACCCAAATGCCACTCCCTAGTAAATAATATTTTCTAATTTATTACCAGCTGTTGTGTCCCAACTCATGGCTACAAACCCTTTCATAAATAAGCAGGGTGTAGCATTAACCTGGTGGCACTGACAGATTTATTGGTTACATGAAGTAACCTTGACTATCTGCCTTTCCTGGATATTATATTCTACATTGAATACATTGATAAAGTGGTGACATTCTCACCAAAACAGTGGTTTGCCCAATGTGTAGCAAAATGTCCTGGGGAGTACTAAATAATATTTGTGTTGAATTTGAGGAACAATTTTGTGGAAAAGGCCCAAGGTCCCAGGCTACTCCTTGAAACCTTAGTTGTTGTTACCTGGCTAGTTTCCAGGAGTTTGCTTCTCTTCTCACTTATGCTGCTGTATCTGTTGAAGTCGGTTAAATGATACCAGTGTAAAGCTGGTGAAAGAGAGAAGAGAATGAGGCCCCTTACGACTTGACTTGAATGGAATGAGAGTCATTTCTTTAAATCAAATATGATTAATCTGTAAAACATTTCCCCCCAACCCAGTATGCAGCTGCGGCCGACGTCTTTGTGATGACATAACTGGTCAATGTATTTGCCCCCCTCAAACGGTGAAGCCCAAGTGTGAAGCATGTGAAAGACAATTTTTCAACTACCACCCCCTTGTTGGCTGTGAAGCTTGCAACTGCTCAAGCAGAGGAATAGTTAATTTGGCAAACCCAGAATGTGATAAAAACAATGGGCAGTGCAAGTAAGTTTGCATGATTGGGTTAAACTTGTTGTTATTAATGTTAAAAATGTACATTGGAATATTCTTGAGGGGTTTGATTCACTTGAGGGGTTTGATTCACTTGTCTTTTTACATACTTGCAAGGGTGGGCGGATATATTCTTATTTTGATGTAAAGAGATGTATGCGGTGCTATCCGGGGATTAGAAAAGGATACAAACTTGGTTTGCTCTGGTAACTGGTTAGTGAGCTTTTTTTCTATTTTTGCCACTGACTTGCCATATGAGTTTGAGTATATCATTGAACCCCTCGGTGTCTTCTAATGGCTTGCCCAATATCACACAGCAAATTCGTGTCAGATTGAGGAATAGAAACCAGAAGAACTCTGGCTCCCAGACATGTATTCTAACTACTAGATACACTTCTCATGGATTCACAGGGTCTGGTTTATGTCCCAATCTGTAACCAGTCCATTGGGAGTGATCCCATTAGTGTGCTGGGCCCCAAGGGTGCACACATTTCCACAGGGACAGGCCCATGGCCTCCAAGACTGGGCCTTTGGGCATCAGCGATCCCTGTCTCTTTCCGTGGCTCCCTGCAGAGAATCCAGCCAAGCCAAACTCCCCTTTGAGGCTTGTACTGTACCCCTTTAGAGTGCAGTACTCCCACTGAGTATTTGCAGTGACACCAGGCAGCCTTTACTTAACCAGGTAACAGTGTATTGGTCACCTGGTATACAGAATCTGAAAGCCTTTGGGTTAGCACAGAGAGGCAAAGGTTAAGTCAGAGCTCATCCTGGCCAAGCCAGTGCAATGAAAGCTGTTATTGAATCCATCTTAGGCTCTATCTCCCTCTGACCCCTTTGTGTGTCCCAGGTGAAAGCTGCCAGCCTCTTTCAAAAGCCAACACTTTATCACCTGCCTTTCACATCTCAGTCCTTTGTCTCCAGGCTGGGCCATGCTGAGTTTACATCCCCACATGCCTGAGCTTCCCACTGTTGGGTGTTGATCATTGTCTCTCTATACCCTCTGTTAATCTGAGTTGCATTCTACCAGTTCCTAAATAATCCCATTCACTGCAGCCCAGACAGCTAGGTGACACCCACACCTCATGTCCTGCATTCCCCCCAGGAGAAGACTTAACCCTTTTCCCCCACTCAGTAGCAATGCAAATGACAGGGAAACTGAGGCAAACATAGGCTTCATAAAAATATTACAGAAAATTCCCACTTTGTAACAATACTCCCTCCATAATTCTTAAAATATTAATTACCTACCCCATAAGGTGTTATGAGGCTTAAGTAATGTTTGAAAAGAGCTTTGAGATCCTCTGATGAAACTTACACTCTGTGTCACTGCATGATATTATTCACTGGGACGGAGGTGTGGGTGCTAAGCACCTTTGAAATGAAGCCATATGTGTCTGACTGCCAGCACAGTGTGATGAGAATACACTCTTTAGATGTATCCTCTGATTTACACTATATGAAAAACTATTGTGTACAACTGCAACTGCAGTGAATTCTCTTAACTTCTGAAGCCTCTTCAATCCCATCACAGTCACCATTCTTTTACCTGCCTGTAAATATGAGAGCCCTTTGTGGCAAGCACAAATCCTTGGAGAGGCTGTAGGGTATTTTTCTCACTCTGACTTAATTTTTGATGCAATAAAGGTATTCAAGGCTGGTTGAATTTAACTTACGTATTCATGTGTCACTCCCAAAAATGGAGCATCAGCTGTTAATCCCGTGAATGGAGTTTACCAACAAAGCCCTCATTTTCCCAGTGTACAAACAAAAGGAAGTACTTCCTCATGCAACACACAGTCAACCTATGGAACTTGTTGCTAGGGGATGTTGTGAATGCCAAAAGTATAACTGGGTTCAAAAAATAATTAGATATGTTCATGGAGGATAGGTCCATCAATAGCTATTAGCCAGTATGGTCAGGGATGCATCCCCATGCTCTGAATGGCCCTAAGTTTCTTATCACTAAGAAATTAACACATTTCTGCCTGAGGCAAACTCACTATTTTGCCAAAGAAGTGGAATTTTGCCTTTTTCACCCTCTCTCTGTGAAAAGCTTTGTCATCTGTCCATAAGGGTGATATTTTTCACTTGTTGGCCAATTAGAGAAAGCTCACGAGAATCATAGAATCGTTGGACTGGAAAGGACCTCGAGAGGTCATCTAGTCCAGTCCCCTGCACTCATGGCAGGACTAATTATTGTCTAGACCAACACTGACAAGTGTTTGTCTAACCTGCTCTTAAAAATCTCCAGTGATGGAGATTCCACAACCTCCCTGGGCAATGTATTCCAGTGCTTAACCACCCTGACAGTTGGGAAGTTTTTCCAAATGTCCAACCTAAACGGCCCTTGTCTTATCTAAATAAGCAGTACTATATGGTGGAAGATAAATGAGCAATACTTGATGGTATAGCAGAGCGCTCTCTCTCTCTCTCTCTCTCTGCAAAGCACTAATCATTAAACTGCCATGTTACCCATTACATGCTGATTAAAATATTCAATTCAGTGGATTACATCAAAGTCCAAAGTCCTAATTCTATGTGCAAATTTACTTTCTATTATCAGGTTATGGGGGTAATGTACTTAGAGTGTGACAAACCTCCCCCAGTGTATGGTGAAATGCTTAATTGTGCTCATGTGCTGCATCAAAAGCAGCCCATTGTATTCAGTCCAGCACTTTAAAACTATTTATTAGTTGTAAATTCCCAGTGCTTGGGTACCCACATATTCAAAACGTGGGTGCTGAGAGCCAAAGACACCCCCCCCCCCGGTTGCCAAAGGATTTTAAAAAGAGTTCCAGCACAGATAAAGCCTAGAGATGCAGATGTTAACATTTTTAGACTTTGGAAGTGTTTTCCTGTACAAGGAGCCTTTGCTCCCCTGAAGCCCTGCCCTGGAGTTGCAGAGGGAGGCTGTGGGAAGAGGCTAGCAAGGAGATCAGGGGTGGGGGGGTGGGGGTGGGAAATAGGTCACAAGATCCACATTTTTGTAGATCCAATGGCCTCACCAGACTATGCAGGTCCACTCCAGAAGCTGGAGTAGGGACTATGGGAGAGGAGTTGCTGCTTTCACAAAAGGAGGTGCTCTGCTATCTCATGTCCAGACTTTGGGGTTGGATTTCATCTTATACCACCCTTCACCCAGATAAAGCCAAGTTACTCAGGCTTTGTGTCTGAGCCAAGTGGATTTTACCCAGTGTGAACAGTTTTGTATAGACAAGGTTTACAGCCCAGTAAGTTATATAATCTTTTCATTGGGAAACCCCATCTTGTTAGCAGCTGGGCGCTTTGGTAAATGGCAACTCACTCCTAGCTCTATAGCTCTTCTCAGTGCAGACTCCTGCCTGGGATACAGCATGCTGGTTTCAGACTCCTGTGTTTGCAGGGGGGCCCTGCCCACTGCAGATGCTGAACAGCTTCAGAACATGAACCCCAACTTCAACATTTGCAGTGTTGAAAATCAAACCACCCCCATTGGATTGAGTGACCATTGTTAGGAATTGCAATACTCCTCACAATTTGCGAAAAACGCTAATCTGTTTCAGTTGATCCCCATGAGTGGTGTTTAATGACCAGATGATCACTTCAGATCCTTTGCATTATTTTATTCCCACCCCTGTGACACCTTCTCTCTACAGAAACAAACTTAAATGTTTCTGTTTGTTTTGTTGGTAAAGGTGCAGGCCAGGAATAACAGGGCGACAATGTGATCGCTGCAGTCCTGGTTCTTACAGTTTCCCGGATTGTATTCCCTGTAATTGTAACAGAGATGGAACAGAGCCAGATGTTTGTCATCCACAGACAGGAGTTTGTCTCTGCAAGGTCAGATAAATCAAGATACTTGTGCATTCACAAATATCAGTTTCCATATCAGTGGCTGTTTCATATTTAATGGGTATAATAAAGTGAATTTGTTATTTGCAGTTGTTAGATAAGAATTAAATACAGTTATATCAAAAATGCATTGTAGCACTTGCCTGGATTGCAAATAAACTGCAATTAAGAAGTTTGTAGAATACATTTAATGTTGATCCTTTTCACAGAGAAAACCTAGTACGTTAAGGTACTACATGCTATGTGTGCACATATGTGTTGAAACGCTATGTACATACACATCTCTGTTTTGCATCTGCAGTTTGGGTTTTTTTTATATCCACCGGGCTTCAGGCTTTTTTTTTTTTTTTTGGTCATATGATGTAATTGACATTTCAGTGCCCCAGTGTATGCATGATGTTTGCCATTGCTGTGATTTGCATAGACTGAACTCTATAAATGTGAAGTTTCATATGTGACCTTTCACATGTAGGTTGGAAGAGCCAGCTTGAGGATTTTGGTAAGGAAATCACCTAGTAGTATTCAGAGCTGGCACTGATCAATGTTAATTACTCAACAGTGAGCTACAGTAATTCCACTACATCTTTATACAGATCTAGTGGAAAGGCTTCTCAAAAACAAGTTTTTCCATGTGAAATCACAGTGAACTGTATTTTTATATATACTCAACATATCCCCTCAGGGCCGCCCAGAGGATTCAAGGGGCCTGGGGCAAAGCAGTTTTGGGGGCCCCTTCCATAAAAAAAAGTTGCAATAGTATAGAATACTATATTCTCGTGGGGGCCTGCTCCCCCACCCCCTGGGCGGCCCTGTATCCCCTGCTGATATTCAATTGGGTTTGTATACTTAGTAGCTAGAAAAGAGACCTTCCTGTTGTGCATGCAAGAGACAAACCTATGAATAAGTTATTGGCACAGAAGTTCCCTTTCAAGAGGAGACTATTTCATTTGCATTTGGAATACCATTTACAGAAGACCATAAGTAACAATTTCACATTTATATTCTCTTATATTTTATAAATATTTAAATGTTCCTGTAGGAATTTTGTTTTAGGTGCCTGGTATTTTGCAGGTTGACCAATAACACATGGAAAATTTTAATAACTTTTTTCAATGGTTCTTTAACAGGAGAATGTTGAAGGTAGACAATGTGACATTTGCCGTCAAGGATCATTTTATTTGGATCCTTCTAATCCCAAGGGCTGCACTTCTTGCTTTTGTTTTGGAGCTACTAGCAACTGTCACAGCACAAGTAATCGTAGAACTAAGGTATATTTAATGTATATTTTTAGTTACTATCGTACAGGCATGTATCCCATTAAGAAACTATCAGATTTCTTCCAAATGACAAATTGTGTTTTACTGAATGATGAGAATGGGAAATATTCTCGGGAAACCACTGAAAAGTGTTATGTTTCCCATTAGATGCTTTCTCTGCAAATTATGGTGCAGAATCTGAAAGTGCTGCCTTGTGGAAAATGGTCTGTCTACCTCTCCATTTCATCTAGAGCTGAAGCCAGTCTATTCTAGGTGGCTACAGCCATCAAAGACTTTGTTGAAGTGAGATATCTAGTTACAATGTACTTTTCCAATAAGTTAATGAAGCAATTAATTTGATATCTGGCCTGTAGGAAATATGCACTACAGGTGTATTTGAGACCTAGATAGTGTGCAAGAGGTCCTATGGTAATATTCAACTTGAGCTGTCTATGTGAACAGGCTCTGCCCTTCTTCATTTTCATAGGGAAAAACATGACACAAGAAGGTGGGAGGAGGAGGGAAATTGGGATATACTCATATGATAACATAAATGAATGGGAGGAATTATTTAAGGCTGATAAGTGTTGAAAACAAGGAGCAACAGCCTGAAAATAAACAAGGGAATATTTAAATTGGACACTACAAGAAACATTTCTAATAACAGACAGAAGAAAAATGTTCTAAGGGAAGTTATTGAAGCACTGTCAGATGTAGACTAGGTGTTATCTGGATTGTGGCACTTTATTATTTAAGCACAATGGGTGAAATCCTGGCCCAACTGAAGGAAATGACTAAGCTCTCGTTGGTGTCTGTGGAATCAGGATATCACCCAATGACTGTAGTAGCTGTTCCTACGGAAACCTGTTGTTGAGCGTGTGGATATTTTGATGTCAGATTGTTCTGTGAGTGATTCTGAGACACATGCATTAATTTTTATTTCTGCCATTGTAAGTCCATATAGCCATTCTGCTCTGTAGTGTAATGAAAGATGCCAGCTATCTCATCCCAAGCAAAAGATAATTAATTCTAATGTTGAGACTTCCAGCTAAGCTGTAAAAGACGTCAAGGCCTGAAGTATACTGTAAAATAATTCTCCTTCTGCTATTCAAATGATATAATTTGATCTGTTTGGTTTTCTTTGTAGTATTGGACACAATCCCTGCAGAGGACACCTACTCCTGTAAAACATTATTGCTCTGGCTTTTGTTTAAAACTGCAAAATAAAAAGAGTTTTTTAAAACAATGGACTAAACAAAGCACTGTTGATTTTGGCACAGGGTTAGTGCAGCACTAGTGCAGGAGGTTTCAGGAAGTAGATGAGTTAGGAAGACTTTTTTATACTTATGATTTAAAGGGGGGAAATTGTTTATGGACTTAAAATATAAGGCCAAATTCTATCCTTGGTTGTATACATGCAGCTTCTATTGACCTCAGTATGGGTTGTGTTTACATATAACCAAGGACAGAATTTAGTCCACAGTAACAAATCAAACACCCTTGTGCAGAAGGCAAACAGTAGGCTTATGTACCACTTATGTCCCACTTAAGCCCCTTTTGAGGCATTTTTAAGTGGGACACAAGTGTTGCATAGGCTTTGTGATGTCTGTTTCTGGAGGGGTGAATTTTATCCTCAGTACATTGTATAATCAATATGGTATGTCTCATAAATGACGCTATACACTGAACCTAGAAAAGTTTTAATAAATGATTAAACATGCCCTAATTTCCCTTTTATATTTTGTAATTAGTTTGTTGATATGAGAAACTGGCATGTGGAGACAGCTGACAATAACATTGATGTCCCCGTAACCTTCAATCCAGGCAGCAATAGTGTAGTTGCTGATGTTCAAGAGTTGCCTTCCTCTGTGCACAGTTTATACTGGGTGGCACCACAGTCCTACTTGGGAGATAAGGTAACTGACACCTAACTAATCTGTTGTGATAATATTTGTTATGTTTTTTCGAAGATCATTGGCAGAATGCACCCTATCTTTCTAAGAGGTGTTTGTTTTCTTCCCCATGGATTCCTAACCCTCCTCTGACCTTCCTGAAATCACAGCATTCGGCTTTTGATGACATCATTGAAAGTGCATTCAGTTATAATGCTGGATTAATCATCCTGGTGGATGTTGGGGAGATGTTTACATGAACTCTATGGTCGACTCTGTTCCTGGCCTGGCTAGTTTTTGGGAGCTGGTGTTCTTGAGGCAATTTCTGAACCACAGCCTCATATCTTGCCGCTGTCCCATGGTACCTTTTAAGATTCACTGAACATCTTTGGGGAGATTTTCAAAAACATAAAGGGCAGTTAAGTGTTCAACTGCTGTTGAAAACTTTCCCCTTTATTGTTGATATCTTGGGGCTTGGCTACACTGGAGAGTTGCAGCGCTGGTGGAGGCTTTACAGCGCTGCAACTTAGTAACTGTCCACACCTGCAAGGCACATCCAGCGCTGCAACTCCCTGGCTGCAGTGCTGGCTGTATACCTGGTCTGCTTGGGGTATAACGAGTGCAGCGCTGGTGATGCAGCACTGCTCGTCAAGTGTGGCCACACACCAGCTCTGTTATTGGCCTCCAGGGTATTAGGAGATATCCCAGAATGCTTTTAACTAAATTACTCTTTGTTTTGTTATGATGCCTCTCATTGTTTTGTTGTGAACTCGGGGCTCCGGGAGCTGCTTATCTAAAAAACAAACACAGCTCTTGTTTGCTGTGATCAATCTGTAACTGACTGTGAACAATCAATTGAGATAACCCACTACCTTGCTGTGAATGAGGCAGGCAGGGGGATGAGTGTTTGCTTGAGGAGAGAAACAGCAGGGGGAGGGGGAGAAAGGGAGTCCGTTGGAGCAGCTGCTTATCTGGTCTGCAGGCTATTTGCAGTTAAGAGTAAATGAGGGGTCAAGGAAATTTTCAGATTTTGCAAGGCAGGGAGCTGAAGTGTCGGCTCCAAAAATCCACTCTCTCTCTCTCCCCCACTCCCTGTCACACTCCACCCCACCCCCCTCTTTTGAAAAGCACGTTGCTGCCACTTGAACGCTGGGATAGCTGCCCATAATGCACCACTCCCAACAGCGCTGCAAATGCTGCAAATGTGGCCACACTGCAGCGCTGGTAGCTGTGAGTGTGGCCACACACCAGCGCTTTCCCTACACAGCTGTACGAACACAGCTGTAACTCCCAGCGCTGCACATCTGCAAGTGTAGCCAAGCCCTTACTGTCAGGGCTGATTTAAGAAAGGAATGCACAGTTCCAGGTGGTGTGAGTATTAAATTAATGTATTGTTGTTTGTCTGATATAATAACTTGGATTGTATGGCTGTGTGAAAATATTACCGTGTTTCCTACTTAATAACTGTGTGCTTATTAACTAATTGCAACAGGTCAAAGCATCATATGAGGAGAACACTATCTCTTCTTTTAACCATCAACTTCTTTGAGCTCTTTTCCGCTCTTTCTGCTTTCTTAAGGGAAGCAGCAGCTTGCTGTATATTAAACTTGTCATCATTCCACTGTGGGGATCGTGTTGACCAGTTTACACATTGCTGCTGATTGCTTGTGGCTTCATTGTCATATTATTCTGTCCAACTGCGGTCCCAGTTCTGTTTATAATGGTAGCTGGCTATACAGCACGTAGATTCAATACTCTGATTGTCAGATGCAATGGGCCCCATTTTTGAGGATTTTGAGGATTTAAGTAGTGCATATACCTCATGGTCAAAAAAGCAAACAGGATGTTAGGAATCACAGATAGAAAATAAGACTGAGAATATATTATTGCCCTTATATAAATCCATGGTACGCCCACATCTCGAATACTGTGTACAGATGTGGTCTCCTCACCTCAAAAAAGATATTCTAGTACTAGAAAAGGTTCAGAAAAGGGCAACTAAAATGATTAGGGGTTTGGAGAGGGTCCCATATGAGGAAAGATTAAAGAGGCTAGGACTCTTCAGCTTGGAAAAGAGAAGACTAAGGGGGGATATGATAGAGGTATATAAAATCATGAGTGATATTGAGAAAGTGGATAAGGAAAAGTTATTTACTTATTCCCATAATACAAGAACTAGGGGTCACCAAATGAAATTAATAGGCAGCAGGTTTAAAACAAATAAAAGGAAGTTCTTCTTCACGCAGCGCACAGTCAACTTGTGGAACTCCTTACCTGAGGCGGTTGTGAAGGCTAGGACTATAACAATGTTTAAAAGGGGACTGGATAAATTCATGGTGGCTAAGTCCATAAATGGCTATTAGCCAGGATGGGTAAGAATGGTGTCCCTAGCCTCTGTTCGTCAGAGGATGGAGATGGATGGCAGGAGAGAGATCACTTGATCATTGCCTGTTACGTTCACTCCCTCTGGGGCACCTGGCATTGGCCACTGTCAGTAGACAGATACTGGGCTAGATGGACCTTTGGTCTGACCCGGTACGGCCATTCTTATGTTCTTATGTTCTTATGCTGGCCCACTGCACACTGGTGAATATCACCACAGATAAGTACTGATTAGGGTACTCCTTATTAATTTTATGAGGTTCTCTTTATATTAATTACAACTTTAAAAAAAAAAGAAGGAAGAGAAGAAATATATACTATGCTAAATGTTAACATTGAACCGAACAAGTTAAGAGTCCATGCCTCTCTGAAGAGAATGTCATGGTTAATATTTTTTTTAATATAATGAAAGTGTATTTTTATTTTCACTTTCCCCAAAGTCTGAACTTCCTGGAGGTATCTCTTTTCCAAAAAGAAAATCTTTGGATAGAGACCAAGCATGGAAAACCCCAGCCAAAAAAGTGAATGTTTTGGAAAGTTATGAAGAGTCCTGTGGCACCTTATAGACTAACAGACGTATTGGAGCATGAGCTTTCGTGGGTGAATACCCACTTCGTCGGATGCATGCATGCTCCAATACGTCTGTTAGTCTATAAGGAGCCACAGGACTTTTTGCTGCTTTTACAGATCCAGACTAACACGGCTACCCCTCTGATACTTGGAAAGTTATGGGATTGTAAAACCAGAGTGTTACAATGCAAACTCTTTTGTCACCTTAACTATAGTGATCACAGCCAACCTACTAAAATACATATTTACACATAAAGGAAGGAAAACTACAGACCAAAAAGTAACTATTTTATTTATAGTGGATGTGTGTGTGGCATGCACAGTTTGATATTGTGATGTGCAGAATAAAATGCGTTTACTCACAAGAGACTAAAACTGATGAAGCAGTTCTGCTTTATCTTGCATGTCTTGTCAGAAACAAAAACAAACAACTGTATGATTAGACAATGTGGACTGCAATGGGAATTGGCTGATAAAATGTTGTTACTAGCACCTTTTGAAAAAAACCGATTGCAATTTAGCAATAGTGCTACTCTTGCCTTTCAGCCAAAAGAGTTTGTTTTACTAATTACTCACCTCCAGAGAAAAGGGTTTGACTTGTGTAGCAACTAAAATGGATTTATTAGTCAAAATGTAGCTCTAGTGAACTTCCATCAATTCTCACAAATTCCTTCCTGCTGAAGAGCAACCCAAAATAAATGGGGTGTTTGATTCCAAAAGTTTTGCACTGAACAGAGCTTTGTAGAAAAAGCAGTAAAACACCTGTTTTTACAATCTGGAGAAAATTCTTCTCTGAAATCTGTACAGTTGGTCTTGATTACAATAGTGTCCTCTTTTTGCATACATTAACATCAGTAGGAGCTCTGTCCGCATAAGTAGAGCTGAGCTAAGATTTCCTAGTGAGGTGTGATGTTTATGAGAGTAGGATGGGCTGGCCTAAGAAAACCACCACTAAACGTGCTCAAACTGGCCTCTCTTTGGCCATCTTTCCTCTCTGGGCATATGGTTGTCTGTTGCCTCTTCAGTTTCATTGTCGGCTTTACTGCTGCTGCTATTGATAAAACCCTCTGAAGATCCTGAGAAAGAAAATGTATCCAAGCCTGTCTCTCCCCACCCCCAAAAGCATTTTATGAGGGTGATATCATTGCGCCAGTGTTTGAGAGAGAAGGTGCAACTGACTTTCAGGAGAATAATGAAAGTGACTACACACAATGCCATAAAATGCATAGAATAAACAAACTCAAAAATAGAGAAAAAAAATCTCTAAAGTCTTTCGGTTAGTGTCATCTCAACGGTTACTTACAACGTTAGAACCAAAATCCGCAGATGGAAATACGATTTTCAAGTTGACAGTGACCCTTTAAACAAGAGTCATATAAACTGGCTATCAGAATAAGAGACACCAAAGTGGTAATGATGATTGTTCTATTCATTCCAGGTTTTGTTTTCAAGCAATGCATATTTAGAATAGAGGAACAAAGAGAAACTACGCTATTTACAATGCGTGGCGGGGTGGGAGGGAGAACAAATACAAAATGATTTTAGTATTTAGCAAAACTGCAGTAAACTCTTTATCATCTTGAACATTTTGTCTTAGCTTTCTTCATATGGTGGCTACCTAAGTTACCTAGTGAAATCTTTTGGCTTACCTAGTGAAGGCATGATTCTTCTAGATAAAAGACCTGATGTACAGCTAACAGTAAGTATTATATTGTTGCTTTTTGAAACCAGGGAAATACTTTGTTTCACATTTAATTTTTTTTCAGAAATCTTAACACAGTGCTATTTTTTCTGTTATCTAAAATGTACAATTGGAAAAGATTGCTCTTTAGTAAAACATTCTAAAAATGTATACTACCGTGATGCTGCATTTTTACAAGCATTTTTATTACCTTTTGTTCAAAGCCATTCTCGTATCTATCTGTTTTGCTAAGGTAACTTCTTATTACACATATCTGACTTGAGTGCACAAAAAGATAAAACGGAATTTTCCCCTTAAAATACACCCGTTAAAAAGATAAATCATAGCCTTGCACATTTGTTACCAAGAAGGGTCTTGATCTTGGAAAGACTTCTATGTGTGCTTTATTTTACATGTGGGATTAATCCCATTCATTTCACAGGGACTTTTTATCTGTGTAAAGTTAAGCATAAGCATTAGATTTTGCTGAATGGGGTAGAAATATACTTCAGGTCAACCAGATTTGAATTTAACTAGCTATGGGCCAAAGTTAGATCCTTAAATTTGTCATTTAAATCCCCTTGTCTGAACCTGGCACAAAACTAGGAGGGCATTTTCTTTTCTGGTTCAAATGCAGCTAAAATCTTACAAGAATATCTGTTCTCAAGAGATTTCCATGCTATCAAATACAAACTCAGAGTGTAGCTTAAACTTGATGGGAATCTGAATACAGCTTCTTCAGCTCATCTTTAATTTTAATCCAACCTTCTAATGTGCTGGCTGAGAAATATGTTGCATAGGGCATTGTAATAATATCTGATCTGACTCTCTCACTGCATCAGGATTGAAGGTCAGAAATTTTTCTGGGTCATATTTTGTTTTTACTTCCCTCCCCATCCTCACCCAAAAGTGCATCTTTTTGTTGTCAGAGTGAATACCATTAAAGTATGGTAACTTAAGTTTGTATCTGCTGAATGACAGAATTACTGTGCTTCAGCATCTTATACTGCATATCAATACCGTAACATTAAAAGTATTCAAATTTCATCATGAAAGCATTATTCTTACACAGGGTCAGCAAATGAAAATAGTTTATGTGGATCCTAACAACCCATTGCCTGACCGACAGTATTACGGCCGTTTGCAGCTAGTTGAGGTAAGAATATAAATGGAATAGTTTAAGATTTCATCGCATAGGTTAGAGTGCATCGGCATAGCCAAAACAGGCAGCTGCTGGAGATGTGGTTCTCCTGGAGTCACACTGGCTAATGTTTTGGGATAGTCCCAAGATACAATCCATTTGGCTAGAAGTAGGCAGGAGGATTGATATGGTAATGGGTACCTCCTTAAAAATTAGTTCTCGGAATGGTGTTTTGGGTGATATCCCATTTTGGAAACCCTCCAACTCATGGAAGGCTTGGTTCTCTAGAGCAGTGCTTGTAGCCAAGTGAATCATTTTGCTTAGATGGAAGAGCAGACTGTCTCCAGGGATAGAAGCTCAGTGTGGGTATTCAGGGCATACAGGACCCAACTTTACCCCTCTGTGGGCTCAGGGCTAACATCCATTCCCGGTGGACTCAGGTTTCTATGGGCCTGTGAGGCCTTTTCCTAATGAAAGAGCCCTCACACAGTGAATATCCTTAAATATATACAAGTATTTATTAACAATTAGCAACAAATCAACAGAATACACATGCCAAGCATCTTATGCTCACCACTCCCAATAAAACAGATAGACATCTCCTGGTGGCCAGTCAGGCTTATGTCGTCTGGGACTCCAGCGTCTACACAGTCTGATCATGCAGGGGTTAAAAAGTTCAGGCAGCTTTGATCTGGAGGTGTATCCCGGAATTAAGTTCCAAAGTGTTTCTTTTCTGACCCTCATTATATAGTTAAAATGAGGTTCTCTCTTATCTATGTCTTAACTAATTATTTTACTTAAAACATAGCTATGCAAAAAACACTAACCTTCATTTTCACAATACAGGGGTTCACATGCCTAAGACAGCCTACTCATTAGCTTTTGCATTTTTCGAAGTTAGTAATAACTTCTCAAGGTCTCCTTATCTTTATGCTTTGTTAGTGGGATACACTTGCAATAGCAAAACCTCATACTTTTTTATTATCAGGAAGAAACTACAGAAATTCAAGGTTAGTTTGTCCATTCTCTCCCATTTGCTTGACTTTGTGAATATATATCTATCTCCTGTTAATAGGGCTGCATCTGCAGCTAATGCTTTTCTATCTGTCTGCCTACACCAAGGCCGAATTCCCCTGACTCTATAGTTTTGTTTCCAAATTATGATGGCTGTGAGTTATGCTAAATTGATACACAAGATGGCGGTGAGTCATGTCAAGTCCAGGCCTCTCATTACACAGGTCCGCTTCCTACAGAGTCTCACTCTATTTCAACAACTCTCTGTGGCATCATTTCCTTCTACTGTTGGCTTTCAGGCACCAAAAACATCTCCTGTTCGTTGAATCACTGATTGACATTCCCCAACCACCAAAAATGCTTAATCAGCTCCTTTCTTCCTGGGGGAGACATCCCTATCAATGTTCTTTCTCTACTGCTCTCCAGCTGACTTCCAAACTTCCCTCACAGGTTTCTATAGTGAATTGGGGCGGATACATAGTCTCGGTTGCTTGGCTAGCAAATATACAAAGTATGTATATGGATTTCTTATGTCCCTTCTCAATGTTCCCCCATTCCTTTTCCCACCCTTCATTTCTTTACATACCTGCTACCCACTTTCCTCACATCTGTTTCACCCTCCCTTCCCTGAGTCTGCAGAAAGTGGTGCTAGGTGATTGTTTTCTGTTACCATCCTCCCTTTTTGTTGCAGTGTCTGTTTCCACCAAGCTAATTGAAGGTTAACTCACCCCCGAGCCATATTTATTTTATATCATTAATGTACAGGGAAACTTCAGACATGCGAGCAACAATAACCTGGTATCTAGAGAAGAACTGATGATGATCCTGTCTAGACTAGATGGCTTACACATCAGAGGTCTTTACTACACAGAGAGTCAGAGGTTAACCCTGGGTGAGGTTGGGCTGGAAGAAGCCACAAGTACAGGAAGTGGAAGCATTGCATATAATGTAGAGACATGCTCCTGTCCCCCTGACTATGTGGGTGACTCATGTCAGGTAGGAAATTTTCTTTGCCTCCTCATTGTGTCATTCTTGATATGTTGCTCACAACTGTATTGGTTTAGTTAAAGAAAAAAGACTAATCGTTAGCAGTACTGGTTAATTTTAAGCATTTTGTAGGTAAGTTTATGTACAGCTTTGATAGCTAAGGCCCAGATCCTCAGAGGTATTTAGGCACCTAACTCCCTTTAAGGATCTGGGCTTAAAATCCTTTAATTGCGTGAATTAGATACCTTCTGTGGAATTTGTGCTCCTTTTAGCTGCGACTATGCATGTATAAAGTGTGTGTGTTATATGAATAATATTTTCTGTCATGACTAAAGAAGATCAGTCTAATTAGCTTATCCAAGAGAAGGTTAAGTGTTGACTTGATCGTGGTCTATAAGTACGTACATGGGGGGGGAAGATTTCTAATAATAGAGGAGTCTTTAATTTAGCAGACAAAGGCATAATGAGATACAGTGGCTAGAAGCTGAAGGAAGACAGATTCACACTAGAAATTATTTGTATATTTTTAACAGCGAAAATAATTATCCACTGGAACTCACCTAAGATTCTCCATCACTTGAGATTTTTACATCAATACTGGATGTCTTTCCAAGAGATATGCTATAAAAGAGAGCTCAAACAATTTGTGGGCTTAATGCAGGAATTACCGGGTTAAATTCTAGTGCCTGTATTATGTAGGAGATCATACTAGATAACCATATTGATCCCTTTTGGCCTTGAAATCTGTGAACCTATCCAAGTGGACTATATTGTACAGTAGCAGCAGAGGCAAAGCTTTAAACTTCAAACCTTGACTGGAGACTCTAGAGAGCTGGGTCCCATTCTTGGTAATGGTAATATGCTGACTACTCAGACCCTTAGGAACAGAGTGAAATATGTAAGTGAGAAACAAAGAACAGATTGCACAGAATGTGTAGAGTTAGTTACTTGCTCGGGATCTGTCAAAAATGCTTAAGAGTTAAAGTAGCAGTTACTACACTAACCTGTAAACAATACGTCTTAAAATGAGAATGAAAGAGTAGTGAACGGAGCAGAACAGCCACTGAGAGACTGATTGAACTAGCTGCATTGATTATTGGTCTGGGTCTTTCATTTTTGGCTCCTGGCCACAGTAATAGGGCATTGTTTGCTGAATATCATTTTCAAAATATTTTCAGAAATTATTTTCATGCACTCAGTGCTTTGCACTACACATGAAATCCAGCTGATTAGCACACTGGGACTTGCATTTAATACAGACTGAAATTTTCCCATTCCCACCCCACCACCTGCAATGTGCTGTCTTTATACTATCCGTTTTTCCTCCCCTGCACTAAGGAAAATACATAGCCCAAAGGAAGCAGTCAAACCACGGACTTAATGTAGCTCATAAGCCCTTCACGTTTTTGCAGTATTACTCAATCTATGATTTACTGTTCTAATCGTCTAGCTCTGTCTGACTATGTTAGGTGGGGAGAAGGTGATGCCTGCCACACCTTACATTAGCTATACATTAACTTACAGGAGTTACAGCATGGTCGTTTAACCTCAGGAACTGTTGTTTGTGCTGTACAACCTGACTCATGTATAAAGTTTAAAGGTGGGGCCCATCGCAGCATACAGCCTCACTTATCTGAGTCAGAAGCCGAACAATAAGGCGGAGTATAAGAGAAGGTTTGAGTAGTGAAAGAATACTGTACGTGAACAATCAAGCTAAGAGCTAAGCAGAATGACGGCCGAAATACAGAGGCCAAAGAACATAGGAGGGCTAGTTGTCTTATTAATAGCTCTGGGGCATTGCTTGGGACAAGATGTACAACAGAGGGTAGCATTTCCTCACCTGCAGGGCAGAGGTCAGCAGCAACAAACTCATTTGGATTTTAAACCAAAAGAGGTAATCTTTCTTTCTTTCTTTCTTTCTTTCTTTCTTTCTCACTGAGTTATGGAGTTCTTGAAATTCAAACAATAAGAATGCGAATCTCCTAACCTTGAATTACATTACTACCGATAGTACACGGATGATCTTTCTTGTAGGTTGTTTACCACTGTCCACAAACAGCCAGAGCGTCTAACAGCTTCTGTTTGACTTTTGAGTGGTTAAGAGCTTTTTGTTCATAAGAGGTGAATATTGCAAAATGAAGCTACGGTGACAGTTGTCCTCAAATCAGAGTGCTTCAGTACTCCAGTGTGTATGTTAGTGTTGTTACAAATTTTAAATGTAAAGAGAGTAAAAATTGAAAGAGGAAATTCAGAATCCTCATACTAATGCCATAAGCATAGATTTGTTCAAATGCATGTGGATACACTAATAAAGTAGGTATATTCTTTTTTGCTTTGCCTGTAAGGTACTTGTGATAAATAATCCTTGTAAAGCTATATTTCTATTGGTTGAGCTATTTCAAATATTGAGGTGGGTAGTCTCCTCAGAAAGCAGGAATACTGATTGCCTGTTGGCTATAATGTATAAATCCAGGAAGAATAGGTCCCTGCATTTATTAAAATGTATCTGAAAAAAGTCAGAGTGGGGCAAATTATGGGTTCAGCCCTTGCTCCCAGTGAAGTCAATATTAAAACTCATATTGATTTAAATGGTGCAGGATCAGACCTTATGTACATTTAATTACATTAATCCCACATACCACTGAAAGCGAGGGTGGAATTTCTAACAGATCACATGTGAACGCTCATTGTTTAAACATCAACAACTTTCATTGCAGTATTCTGTTAAAATCCTTGTGCTGCTGCGGGGCTGAAGTTTTTCTCTGCCAAATGTGTGTTTAATAAATTCCTAATTCTCATTCAGAATCTTTCATAAATACTCATGCCTAAAGCAACTTAGACTACGGTGTATGGCCTGATTATGCTAACCCTTACTCCCGTGAGTGGGCCCGTGGAGCTCAGTGGCACGACTCATTTGAGCAAGAATTTGCAGGATTTGTAGTTCACATGCCACTTATTTTATTAAATATGTTTTGGGCCAGATTCTGCCCTTTAGGCACAGGCCTGATGGGGACTGTGCAGAGCTGCACTGCCTGAGGGGTAACTCCTGGAGGCATTTTGGAAAGCACAGTGTGCCCCAGGTATCACACTCCCCTACCACCTCTTAGAAGGATGTAGCCTGTGATCTCCTGTACAGTCAGCCAGTTCAGCTCCCAGTGAGGAGGGGTTGGGGAGAAGGACCACGCCATGCCATTTTTGGGGTGCCTAGTACTCCAGAAGGCCCCCACAGGGAGCAGTCAGAAGAACACAGGTACTGCAGTTAAGACTGGTCCATGCATAAAGAGGCTCATATAGTGGAGAAAGCTCTTTTCACCCTCCCTGCTTCTGTTCCCATGCCAGTAATGACCTGATCTCAACATATTAGTTAGCACCTAAATGGTATAGGCTAATACTGCTGACAGTTGTCTCTTGCTTCCTTTTCATTATCTTTCTCCAGTTCAGCTCCTCTGTTTCCCTACTTAAAATTGACTTTGATTGATCTGACATACAATATAAATTCTGCTCACGTGCTTTCAGTGACTGAACATTCTTTTCATGTGTCACTGGTCCCTAGGACAAGCCTGTACTTTAAAATCAAACTGCTGCATATTTTGGAACCTTGTCTCACTCTGCCTAAATGTGGCTTCATATAGCTCCAGGTGGAGTAATTTTGGAAATCATGATGAGTTAATATACACTGGAAGTGTTTCTAAAGAATACACTGTAGTTACCTGGGCACTAAGATTTTATGTAACCATTGTAATATGTGAAGCGCCTATAGGCAGCCCTTCCAGAACCTTCTGGTATAAATCTACATTAATATCTTCTGTGGCTGCTGTTTAAAGGCCAAATTCTAGACCCCTTTGCTAGCCGCAGGAAATGTCTTGCTCAGTGGTCTTCTGTGAGGGTCAGGATGATGGAATACCCCTGCCGGAGTAAGGAAGCACCGGTGCAGCTACTCAGCAAGGCCCGAATCCTGCAAATACTTATGCTCATGGTTAATTTGAGTACTGTGAGTAGTCCCATTTAAATCAATGGCATAAAGGTGAGAAGATGCGTAAGTGTTTGCAGGATCAGGGCCCAAGTGCTTTAACAGTTCATGGGCTCAAGTAATGGTATTTTCCTATACCCTCCACCCCCCGCCCCCGCCATGATTCTGTGGTTTGGCCAGCAGACCTCTGTAGAAAGAAACTCACTTGTCTATTACCACACCCAACCCCCAAAGCCTGTGTGATACAATCCGACTTTGAAAGCTGCATTATTTTTATAAAATTATTTGAAATGATTGGCCACAAGCTGATACGCAGCTGGAGTCCCTGTCATCTGCTCCGATGCTACTTTATAAGCTAAAATAATAATTATTAAGAAAGTAACAATTTGCTCCAAAAAAAAAAAAAGCCTATCAGGAAACATTTTCTACTATAGTTTTCTGGGTGTGGCCAACAGATTTTAAAATACTGACCTTTGGAGGCTATGGAATCCTTCTTTCCCCCACTTTTATTTAACATGTATATTTTCCTGTATACTTAATAGGAATGTAGCCCTGGATTTTACCGTGAGAATAAAGGATTATTTACAGGACGCTGTGTACCCTGCAATTGCAATGGAAATTCAAATAGATGCCAGGATGGTTCTGGAATATGTATTGTAAGTAAAACAATATTGTTGAAACTAATGTAGAAAAGCAGAATATCCACTTCTTTACTGAACTGTGGAATACATAACATTCCTTTTTTCATTATTGCCCCAAAATGATTCATGTGTAACTAGTTCAATTCTTTGACTGAATTATAATACCTGAATTTTTTACTGTGTATGCATTTAGGTCCCAGTCCTGCAAACATTTTCACATGCTTAACTTTGCACAGGTCAGTAGTTTCATTCAGTCTTCATTCCACATTTCTCCTGTGCCTCTTCCCACAACTCCAGTTGTCCCAGGCTACCCCAGTCCCCTCAGTTAAGCACATGGGTAAGTGTTTGCAGGATCAGGGCCTTGGTTATCTTATAGAGTCCGGTCCCTCAAACTTTTATTCTCATGGGTAGTCCGTAGCACTATGCACATAAGGGTTTGCAGGAGCCGACCCCATATTCAAATAAATAATTACATTATTGAAAAACGAAGACACTGTTTGCTTGCTCATTTTGCAAAACAAATCTTAGATTACAATTACACGGATAGTATGTACCGGAGAAGACAGGATTGGGCTAGCAGGAGAGAAGTTAAGACAAATTACAAATCTGCAACTGAACTGTAGGTACAGTGGGGTGAAGTCTGCTCCTAGATAAGCATTTTAAGTCTGGAATAACGCCACTGAAGTCAAGGAACCCCAGTGGTTGTGTGAGCATGAAATTTGGCCTACTGTGTTTTTCTAGTTTATATTCTTGACAGTTAAATAACACCTTAGTTCTTATGGTTTATTCTGAAAAATTCCAACTTGAAAATTTTTGCTAATTCTTAACTGCACCCTTTTTATGTAAACAAACACCTTGCCAAATTCTCTTTTCATGATTTATTTTCCCCTGTTTATTTTTTGTAAGTTATTAATTCTTTCTGCCTGCAGCGCATTCCTTTGCAATATGCAATACCCTTTGACTTTGTTTCAACAAATCCTTTTGGTTAAATGTTAGTTATGAGACAGTTCAGCATGTTCCAGGGAATGACTCACAATGTGCTTCACTGGGAGACAGGACAGGTCATGACAGGAAAGCACTGCAGCAGAAAGATAGAGATGAGGATATTTAGATCAGTTCAAGATGAGGCTGAAAAGTGTAAACTTCAGTTTTTTAGCCTAAAATATGTCATTTAGATGCAAGCACAATTAACTTCTGAATATGTTGAGATAAAACATCCCCTACCTTAGAGACAAACTATAAGGTGAGCAAAGTCATGCAGGAAAACTTGGTGCAGAGGATACTCACAGAGCCCACTGTAGTTGATAGAAGTCTATCCATTGACTTCAGTGGGCTTTAGATCAGGCCCAGAGTTGCCAGCTTCTGACCCCATTGGGTGGGGTTTGTCTGTCTGTAGGGGGAGCCTGGGGCAGACATCAAAACATTTGTGCACTCTCCGTTGTGCTCCCTGAACTCTTTTTCCACCAATTGTTCTTCCACCAACGGCCCAGTTTCCTGCCAAAGCCTGCCCACTCTCATTGTAGGGGAGTCTCCCAGCAGCGTCTGGAGCCCCAGGCCCTTTAAATTGCCGCCAGAGCCCTGCTGCTGGACCCCTGGGGTAGCGGCAGCGGGGCTCCGTGGGTTATTTAAAGGGCTGGGGCTCCCGCTGCCTCTACTGCCCTGGGCCCTTTAAATAGCCGCCGGAGCCCCACCGCCGCTACCCCAGGGCTCCGGGGGCTATTTAAAGGGCTGGGGCGGTAGAGGCAGCAGAGTTCTGGGCGCTTTAAATAGCCCCTGGAGCCCTGGGGTAGCAGCGGCAGCCAGGAGCTCTGGCAGCGGTTTAAAGGGCCCAGGGTGGTAGCAGCGGCCGAGCCCTGGGCCCTTTAAACTACTGCCAGAGCCCCTGGCTGCCACTGCTACCCCAGCGGGGAAGGGGGAGGACACTTACCGGTACAGGGCAGGCCGGGGCTAGCTCTGAGCCCACTTCCGCCCAAGGCCTCGCCCCTTCTGGGGGCCAGAGCCGGCCCCAACCCAGCCCCGTACCGGTAAGTCCCTGTTTCTACTTTCACTCCTGGTATAGCGGCATCTTAATGCAGATGTCAGAGATCAGATTGTGCATTTGACTGTTAGGAACTGAGTGTGTGCACTGCTGAGATAGATTGTACATCAGAGTACTAAGAGAGTATGGCTGTGGAGCAGAGGAGTATGAGTGTTTTAGAGGTTTATGATGCTTAGATGGTAGGGTATGTGGTTGGAGATGAATGTGGATGCAAATATTGGCTTTATTGGTAATTTCCTGGATTTCTATGTCTGCTAGAAAATGAGTTTGAACAACTTCAGCTGTAAATTAACAATTATTTTGTGTATAAGATTTTAGTTGAAGCTAAAAGCGATGTCCCACTTGCCCACCAAATACACACATGACTCATTGACACTAATGGGAATAAGAACGTCTCTAAAACGAGATTTTATTCTTTGGAGTCTTATCGTGGAAACGTTGGCTACAGCAGTTAGATTTGTTTTCTCAGCATTCATTATTCAATAATTGTTCATTCCAATTAGTAAATTAAATACAAATTACATGCATATTGGGAAAAGTACATGAAATTAAAATCTTAACTGAATCTATTAAGCAGACTACTTTTAAAATTAATTTCCTGGGACTTAGGGAGGAAGTGTATCTGGACTCAATTAAATGTGTGTTTTTAAAACTGTTCATAATTTCCCAGATTTTATAATATACATTAAAATGCAAAATTTAAAGTTGCATTCAGACCTAGTGAATTTTTAATGGATTCACTCAAAATATCAATACAGATACACGCGTAAGAGACAACACTTATTAAGCAACTGCACTGCTGCTTTGAGTATCCTGTTAAAATAAGTTTAATAGTATTTACTTTGTCTGTTTGTCCTCAACTAGTAGTGGAAAAATGTGCTCTCTACAACTAGACAACGGGTGGAACAAATTTATTTCTGTAGCACAGGCCGTTTTGCAATAGCTGCGTAACTGTGGGTGAAAAAAATACACCCTCAGAGGTTTAAAACAGATCAGCTATAATTTCCTAGCGGTAATGATGATAAACCCTACAAAGTTAGGCCACAGTTAATTGTCTTGTTTCATTTTTAAGGGCTGTCAACATAATACTGCTGGGGAAAAATGTGACCGTTGTAAAGAAGGTTATTTTGGCGATGCCAGTCAAGGTTCCTGTAGGGTGTGCTCTTGTCCTTACACAAACAGGTATTGTACAATATAGTGTCAAGTTAAAAAAAAGGTATGGAGGGTGGAAGTTATTTACGGTAAGTAGGTAGAGACTGTGTTTTACTCTGAGCTTGGGGTCTCAGTTTTGGTTGGGTCATCTAGGCACTAGTGCCATACACACAATAATAACTAAGTGCTGTAACTTATGTCACTGTTTTTTTTTAATAAGTTCAAGATTCTAACTGTAGCCCTGATCCTGCAATTGACTGCACAAGGGCTCCCTGCGGAGCACCAGGGTAACCCCCTTACTTCGGTAGGGCTCTGCACAGGCACAGTGGTGAACCCATGTGCAGTGAATTGCAGGGGTGAGGCCTGTTTTGTTTATGAGCTGTATGCGGCATCTGTCCCCGTACATGTCAGTGTTTCCCAGGGCTTTCATGTACAGTAACTCCTCACTTATCATTGTAGTTATGTTCCTGAAAAATGCAACTTTAAGTGAAACGATGTTAAACGAATCCAATTTTCCCATAAGATTTAAGGTAAATGCAGGGGGTTAGGTTCCAAGAAAAAATTTGGGGGGGCAGACAAAGGCATTATATCCCGTACAGTACTGTACTGTGGTTGGGAAGTGCCCCTGGCTTACCTCACACAAGCACAGCCCGCTACAGACAAGGACACCAGGAAGCACCTTCGCAGTAGCAGCAGCAGCTTCCCTGGAGAAGAACAGGCACCGACTGTGCCGGGGGATGCTCCAGGCCCACCTCTTCCCACCCCCACTCCATCTCCTCTCCAGAGTATGCCACATCCCCGCTCTCTCCCCCCTCCCCCACCCCGAAAGTCCTTAGGACTTTCTGGGAGGGAGGAGCATGAGTGGAGACATGGCGCTTCCCTGCTCCTCCCCCTCCCTCCCAGCACTTCACGCTTAGGACTTTCTGGGAGGGAGGGGGAGGAATGGAGACGCAGCGCTTACCCGCTCCTCCCCCTCCCTCCCAGAAAGTCCTAAGTGGGGCAAGCGCTCGGAGGGAGGGAGAGGAGGCAGAGAAGAGGAACTTGTGCAATGCTCCTTTGTAAAGTTGCTGCTCTTCCACAGAATCTTACAAGCAGGGGACAGAGCAGGCAGCCAAACGACGTTATAAGGGAGCATTGCACCACTTTAAACACACATGTTCCCTAATTGAGCTGCGACGTAACTGAAACAACGTTAAGCAGGAGGATGTTAAGTGAGGAGTTACTGTATTCCATTAGCTGTTGAAAACACATGTGTTTTCAATAGGAATTTCTCCTTTGCAATCCATGCCCGCTTTCTGTGCTAGTGAAGCCATATTCCTGAGACATGGCATGGAAATTATTTTTGCTGTCCCGTTTAGTGTCCAAAGTAGAGAGGAGATAATTGGCTATGAGGAAACAAGCCTTTGTGTGAGTGCAGAGAGATTTAGTGTTCTGTAAAGTACGCACTCAGAAAAATAATTAAAACTTGTAAACATGTAAGTGGATTTATGTTGGTCTGACTATATTTGAAAGATTCCACTAGCTTGGCAGATGAAACATACATACAAGTGCAAACATACTCACCAAACTGCAGCTCAGTAAACACTACTGAATGGTGAGAAACAATTATATTTGCTAGGATCTTAAGAATGTTACTAGATTTTTAAAGTCATTAGCAGTAAAATGGGCTGTAAATGCATATTGTTTTGAGCCACCTGTTTGTGGTGATTGCTCAGTGCTAAAATGTGAAAGTGATAGTGTCTTCAGGTAAAGAAAAAATAATAGCTCTAATAAAACCTAAGTGCTGTATTGCTAAGACTATTACACATTATTTGCCAGGTGCAGAGGCAGAGGCTAGATAGCCTTAAGTAAGAGATTTTTTTCACTGGTAAGCAGTAGACAGGCTTTTCATATATCAGAGAATTCTTTGATGGATCTGTTCCTGACGGCATTGACTTCTTCTGCAGGTGTTTGCCTGAGGTCAGCTGAACATATTTTTATTCATCTTTCATTTTAAGAGTGCTAAGATAATTGGTGAAACCATGAAACCTGCATTCAATTCATAAGTCCGTATTGATCTAATAGCTACCATTCTCTGGACAGGGAATGTTCCACCTAGCATTGGTGGAGTCATCCACTTTTCCTCCAAAGTAAGAGCAATATATATTTTTTGGAAGGGTGGGTGGGGGAAAGGGTATTTGATTCCAGTCTTTCATAGACCAGATTACTTTATCCAGGCGCTTATGGCCCAGGTGAATGGTCAAAAGATGGAAGGAGCACTAGTAGGCTATCTCCATCGCACACATCCCATCCTACAGCCAAGCAATAGTAGTCCCTCTACAATGGACCTTGAAGCTAGCTAGGTATCTCAGGAAGAGCAGGCATGGTCCAACATGAGTTCTCCCTCTGTGTACTAGGGAGCTCAAGAGGTACCATCACTCCCAGAGCTCCCTTTTGGGTTGTGCACCTCTCTACTACCTCGATGCAAAAAGGAAATTAGTGTTAGGTACAATTAAGTTCTTAGTTTTGTGGGTGCATTGGACATCTGCGTAGCTGATCGGTTCCTTCTTCCTTAATACTCTTTTTAAACATTTCAAATGCAGAGGAAAATTTATAGCAAGAATTATCAATCCCCACTGATTTATAAATTGTTGTTTTAAGTCATTATTATTAATAAAAATGTCAATTATAGGAAAAGTGGATTTAGCATGTGTGGGCTCTAAACCAGTGGTGAGCAACCTGCGGCCCATGGGCTGCACATGGCCTGTCAGGATAATCCGTTGGCGGGCCGCAAGACAGTGTTTACATTGACTGTCCACAGGCACAGCCGCCCGCAGCTCCCAGTGGCTACAGTTCACCATTCCCAGCCAACGAGGTCTGCAGGAAGTGGTGGCCAGCATGTCCCTGCGGCCCGTGCTGCTTCCCACAGCTCCCATTGGCCAGGAACGGCGAACTGCATCTATTGGGAGCTGTGCCTGCGGACGGTCGATGTAAACAAACTGTCTCATAGCCCACCAGCGGATTACCCTGACAGGCCACAGGTTGCCCACCACTGCTCTAAACCTTTCAAGAACAACTGTTAGCACAAGACCCTGTGATGATTTCCATGTGGGGGGGAGGGAAGGACAGTATTTTATATTAGAACTGTTGAGCCGTCAATTAAATTACTATGTTTACATGGGAACTTTAGTACTTTGGGAGGCTTTTTTTCTTTTTTGCTTTCATAGGAAAATTTTGCTATCCATGCTAAGAAATTAATATTGTGATTTTACTTTGAAATCTCATATGAACCTTGACTATTACATTTAAATAATTTGTATGTGAGGTTGTTTAATTTCTATTTCATGTGAAATACATTGATAACATTTATATACACCTGGATGTATAATAAACATTGATGTTATCCCTTGAAATTCATTTAAAATGAGATGAAAATCTTCTAAGTATAAGTACAAAAGGCCTACACAATCAACAAAGAGCTGTTTTAGCACTTAACTGTTGGTTCTTGCTTAGTAAAATAATATCTGCATAGACCTGTTTTATTTCACAATCTTATTGTTAAGAAGCTTTGTTGTATGCATTCCTTTCCAGAATAAGCTATTTTGTTCTCTCTAGAAGGGCAGGAGTGTATTTAAAATAGCCAAGAAGTGAATTTAGTAGAAGAATTTGAAGCATCAATGGATAATTTGCTGTAATTTGTCCTGTGGTTGTTAAACTATATCATTGGTTATTTATACCACCAAATTACCCTTTATTCCTGAAAGTTATTTGGCCCCTGTTCTAACTAATCTGAACAGCTTGATTATGCTTTAGTGAAAAGAATTTTTTTTTATCTTCTCACAGTTTTGCAACTGGCTGTGTGGCAAATGGTGAAGAAGTTCAGTGTTTCTGCAAAGAAGGTTATACTGGAGTACATTGTGAAAGGTAAGTGACTTGTCTCTTAAAGCCTTTTCAAATGGACAGTGAAAAGAGTATCTCTTCACACATGCCTATTTATTTACCTAATTTATTTACTAGAAAATTTACCTAAGCATGTTGCTGCAGAATACTGTGTATGTATTTATATATATTGTGGGTAATATGCATGCATGTATAATTAGGTAACTATATAGACATAAATATCTGTCAGAAGAACATAAGAACAGCCATATTGGGTCAGACCAATGGTCCATCTAGCCCGGTATCTTGTCAAGTGATCCATCCTCTGTCATCCATTCCCAGCTTCTGGCGAACAGCGTATACGGACACCCAGAGTGTGGTGGTGTACCCCTGCCCATCCTAGCAAATAGCCATTGATGGACCTATCCTCCATGAACTTATCTAGTTCTTTTTTTAACCTTGTAGTTTTGGCCTTCACAACATCCCCTGGCAAAGAGTTCCACAGGTTGACTGTGCGTTGTGTGAAGAAATACTTCCTTTTGTTTGTTTTAAACCTGCTGCCTATTAATTTTATTCAGTGACCCTTAGTTCCTGTGTTATGTGAAGGAGTAAATAATATTTCCTTATTTACTTTCTCCACACCAATCAAGATTTAATAGACCTTTATCAGATCCCCCATTAGTCATCTCTTTTCCAAGCTGTAAAGTCCCAGTCTTTTAAATCTCTCCTCATGTGGAAGCTGTTCCATACCCTAATCTTGTCTGTGTATATAGTGTGCTGGGTACTGTACTAATTGCACAGCTGGGAGTAACTTATCATACACACTATAGAGAACAGAAATAAATGAATAATTTATCTTTAGCATATATAACTGGTATATACTGATTTTATCAAAAGGAGCAGTCAGCCACTTTGAATAGTCTTATTGTGTGTACCATTCGTTGTAATAACAATAATAGCCCCCTTATTTTGTTCTGTTTCCAGTTGAAAAACATTTTCCCTTTTCTTCTTAGGCATTAGTTTGTTTACTTCACCTTTCATCTTCAGTGATTTAGGAGGAATGTGCACACTTCTCTGAATGGTGTTTGTAACTCAGTGGTGATCATGTTACAACTACATATTGCCCTTCATCCTAAATGAGCCCAGTGTGTCTTACTGCAGACACTGCAATAGTTTAGTAGCACAAACTACACAACAATTTAAAATAGGAAGTGAAGAATATCTTATTCAGTTTAAAGTGCTGGGGGAATTTAAATTTGCAGAATGTAATTGTCTGAGTTGGAATCTGACCAGCACACATGGACTACACCCCATCTCTTACAAATGGTGCCAAAGAATCTTTAATTACAAGTAGCCAAGAAATTGTGATGTCTCAACTGAAAGACAGCACCAGCAGCAGCATAGTGTCCCTTAACAGAATGCTGTAGCCTTGGTTCAGTGCTGAATCAGAAGGAAGGGTACTCCTTTGTGAACCACTGGCACCATTTCCTTTAGCTCCTACTTGCAGGTTTCCTGTTCAGCGTGATTCTGTTTGGCACATGAGATCTGACAAGATCACAATACCAGGCAACATGATTTGCAGGCATAGCTCCCAAAAATGTTATATATTTTTGTAATTTTATATATAAAATGTTATAGTTTTATGTATATAAGGAAGGCGAGGATTTTATTAAATGAAAATATATATTAGAAAAGGGATGGAAGCAATTTCAAGTATTTAATAACATATCTATATTTCTTTTGTCTAGCTGCGCTCCGGGATATTTTGGGAATCCACTAAAATACGGGGGTTACTGTCAGAAGTGTAATTGTAATAATAATGGTCAGTTGGTTAGCTGTGATCGTCTTACTGGAGGTATGTAAGGGTACACAGACAATTTGCTGAATACTAATTTCTGGCTTTCAATGAAGGAATGGAAGAGTTTTGATACAACTGAATGTAAGGGAAAACCTATGAGAAATATAGTTCATATTTAATAGCAGTTAAGTTTTGAATTCTTAACACTATTGATGATCTGTTTCTCCATCCCACACCAAAGGGATGGTTGAGTACATTATTGAACGTCTTTTGCCAACCTCGAAGCCAGATCTTGCCATGCTGTATATAAGCTTATGAAGCATATGTCATGGAGTAGCCCTGATTTGCCTTCATTAAAATGTACCTGGGACAGAATAGTTGTAACTTCAGAGTGTACATGCCACGATCAAATGCTGTTTTATGTCATACATGGGGCAAATTGTGCCCTGAGATACACAAACACAACTTCCCCTAGTGTGTTAGGGGTCTGTCTCTTTCAGGAAATAGGGTGGGATTTTTTAAACAATGTGCAGTCTAGTTTAGTATTTATGAGTTATAAGTGAACTAAAGAAGAGGTAAAGTGAGGGCCGAATCTTCCAGTGTCAGCTACACTGATGTAATTGCACTGAAGACATCACAGCTACCTTAAGTGGAGTTTCACTAGTATAGCTGAGAGGAAAACCTGGCCCTAAATAAGACAGAAATACACACAAAAGAAATACAAATTGAACAAAGAACCTTCAAAAGACATCTTAGGGGTGGGACTTACTTGTCCCTGGACATTTGTTCCTCACATGTTTGCTTTCTGGACATGAGAAAGAGCACAGTATGGCCACAGACACAGGAAACTCCATTTCTAGTACTGTGGTTGTGAACTTCGCAGCACATGCTACTCAAAGTCAACATTTTTCAGATAGATAATGAGTAAAATTTTCAAAAGTGACTAAGTCCCATTTTCAAGTGACTTTGACACTTAGTGAGATTTAAGATCCTGACTGTGAATGAGACACAGGCTGCTAAAGGATAGATTTACAAAGGTATTTAGGTATTTGAAAGTCAATTAGGCCCCTAGCTCATTTTTTGGGCATTTTTGTATGTCGCACTAGGCATCTATCTATGGAGTCCTGAGCGAATACACATTTATACCCTCGGATGCAGATATCCGCAGATATAAATCGGTATCCGCGGAACCACAGGGCTCTCCCGGGAACCACAGAGGTGAAAGGAGCAGAACATGGGGCCGCCACTCCCAGGAGCCAGCGCCCCATGCCAGCAGCTCCTCTGGTGTAGCTGTACCATTCCCAGCCCCGTCCCCCTTCCCTTCCACACAGCTGTCTGCATCCCCTGTTTGGAGACGGTACAGCCATGCCAGAGGAGCTGCCGGTGCGGTGCACTGATTTCTGGGAGTGGTGGCCCCACATTCTGCTCCCTTTGCTGCTGCGGTTCCCAGAGAGCCCTGCGGTTCCATGGATACCGATTTATATCCGTGGATATAAATTTGTATCCATGCAGGGCTCCACCTTTGTAAATCTGGCTTTTGGGGGCCTATGTCTGAAGGTCAATGAGATTTAAGTTCCAGCTCCCTAAGGACCTTGAAAATGGGACTCAGAGTCCTAAATTGCCTAGGTGTGTTTGAACATTTTACCACATCTGTGTATGATGTTTGCTTTATCCATTACCACTGTGGAATAAAGGATTTGATCTTATGCCCTCCAGCCCTTCTTTAAGCTTATCTACTTCTGTCCTTTGGGACACTGGTACCTGTTCATAGAAAGTAGGGCTTTGTTCTTGATGAGATCTTTGATTCTACCTTATTTTCATTCCTCATTGATTTCTCTCTGATGTCAATTTCATTTTCATTTTCAGTATGTCAACTTCATTTTCTCTCAAAAGCAACTTTTCCTTCTCACATTTTTAGCAATGTTTCAGACCAGTCAAAACCAGTGACTACTGATTTTCCCACTCTTTGCTTCTCTCCAGGTTGTTATCTGAGTGGCTGAGATGACTGTTTTATCTGTTGATTTTGGTCTAAGACATTACAGAAACAGCTGGTAATCTGAGTTGCTGTTGGCACCTGGTAGAATTTTTTGTTAGCTAATGCTGGTTTTCCATTTCGTCATTACAGTAATGCCACTTTATTAGGCTTATATTTTTGATGGCGCTGATCTGAAGAGCGTTTATCCTTTTTCCAGCTCTCATTCCAAAGTAAGAGTTTGCGAGGACAAGTTAATTCTTAGAGCAGCAGTCAGTGAGTCAATTTGTTTTCAGTTTCTCTCTGCCATTATATTCTGATCAGCCACCTCTTTCTCCACATTGGCATTAAAATCCCCTGTGATCAGCAGCACAGTGTGTTTTGGCAGGTTGTTATGTGAGTGACATTCTGTTCTTTGCTGTAAAACTCTTTAATTTCATCATTTTTTAAATTTTTTTTTTACTACTGTAGTTGGGCCAGAGACTGTAATAAAAGTCATAATTATTTTTCACTTCTTGGAGATTGCTTGGAATATCTCTAGTGGTGGCTGGATAATACACTAGCAGGAGTGCAAGTGTGTCTGTATTCAGAATAAATTCAATCCTTCTTTTGCAGTAGCTCCCTTGTGACTCCTGTCTCCCCTCTGATATTGGTGAAGTGTCCATTAGCAATCAATTGAACTTACCAGTGATCTAAGATGCAAATGGTGAAGGAGAAGGTAGAGCCATGCAGTTCCTGAGAGTATTCTGAAGTTCCAGGCTATGATCCTAGTCTATTCCATGCTGCTATTATCAGCAGAAGGATCTCATAATAGTTTTGGTCAAACTTTAACATTGTAGTCTGACACATAGAAAGTTGTCATTGACTCTTGGCAACAGGGAGCCCAGTCCTAAGTGCCTCCTTCAAGGTATAGGGTGCCCTCAATTCCCTTCGATTTCAACAGAAATTGACGGCATTAGCACCTCACAGTAAACCATTAGTGATCAGCTTAAAGAACCCTTGTCTCATTTATTGCCTGTATTTTACTATGTAAACTTAATTGTGGTCCATGTTTTTTTGTGGAGAAGAAAAAGGGAAATAATGAAGAGGCATCCTGGATACTTTTAAATCCCTTTAATTTCACATGAGGTCCAGCACTGGCATATCGAGGGCATAGGTACAAACTCAACCATATCCCCATGCCAGCCAGGAGAAAATACCTGAATTATTTTCATTGGGTAAAACGTCAAGATTTAAGTGACCAGCTGCGTTATAAAAGTACAGCTGCCTTGCGATTTTAGAGATTACTAAAGCTTCATGTTAGGAAAACATTTAAGCATGCTGCTTTCCTGAAATAGGGTTTATAACCTGGTTCTACTCTTAAAAGTGACCATGTAAAAATGACATCATCTTACACCACAGATCTTTTCCCTGTGTGTGTATATACATAGATATTTGTGTCATATTTTCTCTTCACGTTTCACACCCACTAAGCATTGAAGAGCCAGTTTAGCTAAGAGATGGTGAATTGGATTCTCTTCCTACCTGTGAATCATCAACAAAATGGTTTTCTGTTTAACATCTGCAAGCATGCCTGTGCACACCCTTGACCCTCAAATCCTAGGTTGAGTTTGCAGATCTAATGATTAGATAAAATATATATATTTATTTTTGAAGTGTTAGCAAATTTTAATAGAAATTAGTGCTGAAATGATAAACATGGCACCCTACAATGCCATTCTCACCGAGTTGCTGTTCAGCATAGATCCACAAAGGTCAGGTGAATTCTGTGGCTAAAAATCAGCATCAGGAGTGAATGATTTCTATTTTACTCTTTTCCCAGCATTGATAGCATACCAAGTTTAGAGGATCTTTATTCTGACAGTCTTAGTAAAGATTATTGAAAACTTCTCATTTTAAAGTATATGATACGTGCAGATTCACCCCCTCTGTAGCACAGGAATTTGCAAATTGCTGGGGGAGTCACCCCCAAGGTAGAGCAGAGTTGAAGAAGAGCAGCTTTAAATTCTCTAGGGTGCTTCATAGGAGCCCCACCAGAGGGAGCTGAATCAGAACGTCTCTTACCTTTCTGGCCATGTCCCTTTTCTCAGCAGCACGGCCGGCTTTGCCTGCAAGCCCCCTGGTACGGTTGAGACTGAAGGAGCCTTGTGCCACCACAACCCACACACACACTGGCAAACTTTCCATAACTGGGCATGCTGCACAGTGCTCTACACCAATTGAATGAATCTGGCTCTTCAGCTCCTATAACATGCAAATTATTTATCCTTGAATAACAGATTTGCAGGGTCTGCCCTCACATTTTAATGGCCTAGGAGTGCAAAGTTTAAAATTATTTTTTACAAAGACAAAAATTAATATAACAAAATCTTAATAACAATGTCTTGGTTACTGATTGTATGTATCTGATTTCAGAATGCTTAAACCAAGACCCAAAAGATGTGGATCCCGATGAAGATTGCGATGGTAGGTAATAACATGGTGGACTGATGATTTTTTGAAAGAAGACAAACTAGAAAAGGCAACGATAATGTCAGTAACCATGAACCAGTTCAAACAAGAATCAGCTAAGCACTTAGAGATGGGGGAAAATGTTATAGGGTGAAAATGCCAGACAAGGAGAGAGTCTGATGGGCATCCTTATTTCTGGATTTAGTCACTTTCAGTATTGTGACCTTTGCTGTTGCATTTGTTATGCATGTAGTGCCTGGTGACAGAGTATCAAAGGGCTTCCATTCCATTCACTGTGACCACTGAAATGTTCTCTGCACAAAATAGCAATGATTCTCATTGTTTTCCTTTGCTTGTGGTATTTCCCTTTCAGCTTGTGATAGTTGTGTAATTACTTTGCTGAAAGATTTGAGCACAATGAGTGACGAGCTTCAGTTGATTAAGTCTCAGCTGCAAAATGTCAATGCAAGCACCCACACACTGGGACAGATGAGGCATTTGGAAACACGCACCAAGGAGTTAAAAGTAAGTGACCTTCAACAAAAAAAAGCGTAAAGGAATAGATTTCAGCTGATGTGTAGAATAGCGTCTGAACACTAGAATTCCATGTCAGTTTGTGTCAACGTGAAGTGCAAGCAAACGCAGACAAACTGCTGACTCCACAATACACTGCTGCTTTTCTCTGGGGGTTGCACTGTGGGAGGGCTGCTCTGAGGTCCAGGTGGGGTCCTTAAAAAAATCAGTGGCCCCTCCCCCTCCTAGGCCATCCCGATTCACTTTGTGGGCTATGCCATCCAGACCCTCCTGCAGTCCTACAACTTTCAGGCAGTGTATATTCTGCACTGCTCACGCAGTGAATTGTCTTCAGTTGAGATCCCCTCATTGCTGGTGGAATAGATTGGATTCAACGGGCCAGCTGGTATAAATTGGTCACCTGTGAAATTAATGAAGCAATCTTGATCTTTATTCCAGATGGAGATCTGGCCCAGTGTATTTTAACTTTTTAGAAGAAATACAGTCCTTGTGCTCTAGTTACATACTGTCTCTAGGTGGTAGATTTGGTTCAGTCGTGTACATGTTTTTTCTTTATTTTCAGATCTTGTTGAACAGTTACCGTTCAGCTGTTCTGAATCAGGGCTCAAAGGCAGATGAGCTGGAGACAGACTTGATCAATCTTGATCAGGATGTAAATGCACTACAAGAAAAGGTGACTTATTAAAACAAAGTAAAAATAATCATCTCTTTTTATAACAAAATATTAATTTGTCTGCTCTGTGCTATCTCTAATTGTCCGTTTTCCCCCTCTTCTTAGGTTGAAATGAATTACAGGAAAGCCGAGACATTATTTAATAATTTTGGTCAGACTAATCAAAAAGGAAAAGATTTGGTTTCAAAAATACAAATTGTCATCATCAATATTCAGGGTAAGGGTGATTTCTACTGTTATGTGATGTTTTATTTTACAAAATCTCATCACCATACATACAATATTTTTAATTCACTTCTGAAATTGGAGAAGATTTCAGAATTCAACTTTATAAAATAAAAAGTTAGACACAATGGGCATATTTCAAACCTGGTGCAATTCAACTAGCTTCAGTGGCATTACTGTTGATAAATTTCAGTTTAATGCAATTAACCTAAAGTGTGTTTTGTCTCTCTAAAAGTTCCTTAGTATGCTTTAATCGACTCCCATTTCAAAGTACAGCTGGGTATACACAGAAACTTCGTCCGTGGCAAGCTGGAGTGTAAATCTACCCTCACCTAGCCTCCCATGAACTAAGTGCCTGTGTAGACAAGCCTTTAGTAACGAAGGCAAGATTGGACTTCATGTGCTTAAAAAGAAGAGCTGCTCTGGGATTTGTCTCCCTTGTGTAAATCTAAGTATCTACTCTGTTTAAATGTGGTATTTCCTTTTTTTAGAGCTCGTGGAACAGATAGCTGGCACCAATGGAGAAGGCAACAGATTGCCCATGGGAGATGCTACCAAGGAACTGGCCGAAGCAGAACAGATGATGAGAGAGATGCGAAAACGCAACTTCGTACAACTGCAAATAGATGCAGAGAGGGAGAGAAGAGAAGCTCAACTCTGTAAGGGGGTTCTTCTTGAGCTCTTAGCTCGTTATTCTGCTTAGTTTAAAATGTTCAAATCTTATGTCTGAAACGTAAGAGACTACAAATGATGACGCTCAGGGAGTGATATGGAATTTCAGCATCTGATTGCACCTTTGCAGTGTATTTCAGTCATCAGCTTTTGTTCAAGTGAACATAGTGATTCTAAAGGAGGTTAAGAATGTTTAATGTAATCATGAAAGAAGTTAAATTGGGGAAAAATCGAAATAGTGTCCTGATGTCTGCTTTCTAATGCATTATTTGATCTCTAAATGAATCTAAATGAAAAAGTCCTATATTCATCTATCCACTAGCTAATTATAAAGCACAGAAATAGTGTAAACATAAATTATATACAATAATATGGTGTGTGTAAATAGTCTATAAAAAATCTACACTAAGAAACTATTAAAGCAGTATAGTTGAGCACTCAAGGGTCAAGAAGTACAAAAGTTAAGGCTACACCCCAGTCTTGTGTACTCTCCACGTGCTTCCATATTATGATATGGTCTATAATTATATGACCATATGTTATTTCTGAAATAGTATAATCCAATATAATATCATATGTATTTTTGGCAACTTTTTTATGTGTGCAGTAAAACCAGATTCAAGCCCCATTGAAATCAATGGAAAGTCTCCCATAGCCTACAGTGGGTGCTGGATCAGGCTTTGAGTGAGGTAGGGCTCAGCAGGATTCCTTATGTCATTCACTGCACAAACTGTACATAAATGATTTCCATGGAATCTATTTGTCTGGCATACACAATGTCGTGCATCTGAGCGGCGCATGCTGCACATACATATCTAAGGTTGTAGACAAAAATTGTGTAATAGGGGCACAGAATTCCATCTGTGACCGTATTTCCCTCTTCCATGGTAGGAAGTCTTTGGCCCAGGGCCACCCAGAGGGAGGGGCAAGTGGGGCAATTTGCCCCAGGCCCCGCAGGGGCCCCCACGAAAATATAGTATTCTATAGTATTGCAACTTTTTTTTTATGGAAGGAGCCCCCGAAATTGCTTTTCCCCAGGCCCCCTGAATCCTCTGGGTGGCCCTGCTTTGGCCTAACCGATCCATTCTCTCCATGGCTGACAGCTCCATTTCTGAGTTGTGTGTGGCCCAGAAGATCCCATATGTCACGCTGCTGGGTAGGAATACGTCCCACCCCACCTCCTGCCATCTCTACTGGGACATAAGGAAAAACCCATTCTCCCTTGATACCATTCTTCAGATTGCTCTAATTAACAGGTGGGAAGGCAGGGTCACACACTCCTCTGCTGGGAAGGAGGCGCAATGGAGAAGAGAGGTAGACGTGGCCTCCTTCGGAGGGGTTTTCTCTCCAGGATTGGAACCAAGCGGCTGCTGAGGTGCCCTACCGAGCTCCTGGTTACATTGTATCATAGATGCACCTTGGGCGAGAATTTGACCTGCTGCTTGAGTTAACCATGACAATGTTCTCTGAGTGCTACATAGGAGTCAGTCATATCCATCGCTGGGGGTAGAGTAGATTGTAAAGCCCCAGTTTGTGGCACAACTTCAGCATTACTTAAATATAGATTTAGACTTTTTGCACTTTTGGATCTGATGGCTTTACCCAATTTCTCCCTGGCCTTGTTTGGTGATGAAGCTGGATTGGATTAATGTTGTTTTTTTTAAATTTAGTATTTCCAAAAGTTCACCTTCAACCCTATTTTGTTTAGAGCTGATTTGTCATGTTAAATTATCCATAGTATTCTGGATCCCAAAAGCAACACATTTATCACTGATGGGATGAGATGCCCATGACACACACTGAAACTACATTTGTTGAGGATGCTCAGCATCTCACAAGCCTGGGCTATTTAATCCTAAAGGCAGAACCCCGCAGGGTAAAGTTAATTTTTTTTTTTGCTTCTGTGAATCTTTTTCAATTCTAATCTTGCAGTGCTGGAGCGTGTTAGGAATGAGCTACAAAAGCACCAGCAAGAAAATCAAGGAGTTGTTAAAACTATAAGAGATTCATTAAACAAATATGAATCCAAACTCAATGACCTTCGTGAAGCTCTGAATGAAGCAACTGGCCAAACGAAGCAGGCTGAAAACTTAAACAAAGATAATGGAGTGCTCTTGGAAGACATTAAGGTAATAGAACTTTAAAAAAAACCTGGACTTATTAGATGGGAGGAAATATTTCTGTCTTACTTTTGGCCTTTTTGTAAAGCCAAATTCTATTCATTCTGAGCTTGATTCCCATTTGCACAAATGTCTCTTTCCACCTCTCTGGCAGTGCAAAGAGGTCTCAACTGTCCTACTTAAAGGCCCCTTTCCACTTAACTCCCACTTAAAGGCCCCTTCATACAACTAAAGTGGTGTAGAGGGATTTAGTATAAATGAGAATCTGGATACTCTCTGCTCCGAGTATTTCCATCTTCAGCTATAATTATTCATTTTGTCTTCTGTGAGTGTAGTAAACTGAGCACAGGACAAAGAGTCAGGCGCTCTAGGCTCAGTTCCTGACCCTGTCACTGTCTTGATGTATGGTTCTTAGCTTGTCTCTTAACCTCTGAGCCTCCACTGCCCTGTAAAATGGGAATAATGATCCTTAGCCACTGTTGTTAACCTGCTTTGATATCTACGGATGAAAATTACTCAATAGTGCTAGTTATTAATTATTGATAAATAAGCGCTGCCTGCCATCATGCCTCATCAAAAATGCTGCAGCACTGTTTGTGATGATGCCTAACGCAGCAAAAATTAAGTTAGACTTTTCACATATTTAATAAGTCCCTGAACTCTTGTAGATGTTATAATGAATAAATAGAACTGGTCAGACATGGAATTAATGCAAAGAATGTAAGCATACTATAGCCTGTATTCTCTTAAACAAATAGTATTTCTGATTCAAAGGACAGTGCATTGTTTATCAAAGCTAAGTTTTCAGCTACTTTGTTAGCACTTCTTGGACAGTAGAATCTCTACTGTCAATTTAATTGTTCAGTATATTACATGTCAGTGTAGGCATCACTTCTAAAAATACAGCTAAAAATATTTACAGACTATCTTAAATGGTGGATGTATCTGCACAGATCATTAATCCATTTCTGCCTTTGCCTCTGCCACCAGTTGAAATGTTTGTGTATTTGTGATAAGATTAAATTTGATACGATAGAGGGACAGATGGGTTGATTGCAGACCATACTATTGGGATGAGTTGCGCACACACTTGGATACAAATACCATGTGACTGTGATTATGATGTGCATTGTCCTGCCACAACCCCAGGGCCATTGTACTTGCTGCTGTAGGACTCTTTTCCCCACTGATCCCTCCACTGAGCAGGAGATGCTGGAACCAAGCATCTTCATTCAATCTCCCCTGAGAGCTTTCCAGAGAGCGCAAGCTGGAAAGCCTTCCCTTTCCGTCACTGGTAAGACCCAAAGAGGGAGTCCAACTCTGGAGATGGTTTCAGTCTTTCAGAAGGTTTGGGAGAGGGGGACTAGGTCACTATTGGGTTTCTTGTTTTTATATCCTCCAGGGTTGAGAGGAGAGAGGCCCAGGATGTCAATGCTTCAAGGCAGTGTGAGGAGTTGATTAGAGCTTCTCTAGCTGTATCTATACACTGATAGGCAAACAAAGCTCCAGTCGGCTCCTCGCTCGGCTTGACAAACTGGGCTGTGCTAATATAAATTTCCCCAAATACCTGTGAATATCAATAAATCATTAGATCCCCAAAAGACACCTAGATAATACAGCAGTGAGAGCTTTGGAAATGCTGCTGCTAACTAGCTTGGCTAGATGATCTTTCCCTCACCCCTAATTGCTGAACTGATCACATGCTTTCCAACCCTCCAATTTTCCTTAGAAACAAATTGAAGTGATGAATAAACAACAGAACGATGTCTTGGGTCATCTCAACTCTGCCCAATCTTCCTTGTCTCAGACTAACAGCATACTTGGATTACTGCAGAAGAGCAAAGAGGTATAGTTAATCAAAATGTGTGACATTTTAAATTAAAAAAATACTGAGTAGAAACTTACATCATTCTAATTGAAGTAAAAATATAATGGGATAGATTATAATGTGATTGATCAACTGCAGTCTGTGCAAAGGGGTTTTCTTTTTTCCCTTGCTCTACACAGCTGTGCAAGGAAATAGGGATTACTTCACATGCAGGACTAAGGGCGAAGTGCTGACTATCAGACACTTTGTAATATGTGCAAATAAAAATAAGATTTCTGTTTATAAAACCACAGGAATATGAAAATCTAGCTGCCAAACTAGATGGAGCGAGGAAAGACTTGATTGAAAAACTGAAGAACCTTTCCTTATCAGCTAGCAAAGAGCCACTGGTGGTGAGGGCAGAGGAGCATGCCAAGTTTTTGCAAGACCTGGCAAGACAACTGGCTGAGTATGTTCTAATTTCTGTAAATGAACGGTTCAAGTACATGATGTACAATATTGTAATGTACTGTGCATAATTTCACTTCCCTCTAAGGTGACATGTAAAGACAGAAAAAAATGGGTTTGTCCCTCCTTTTGCTGCTTTGTGGTGTGTAAAGTTTTCTTTTTTTTCTGCTTGCTTTTTGTCTTAGACATTTAAGTCTCAAGACTTGGTCTGTTTTTCCTGAAAGACACTTTCAGGGAACTTGAGTTTGTGCAGTATCTGGCACAATTCAGGCCTGATTGTGATTGGGTCTTGGGCTATCACCACAACACAAATAAATAATAATGGAGTGATCATGAGCATCAAGGGAGTCAAACCTGAATATTGAGAAAGGAAGGAAATTTTAGCCATTTTTAGTCAAACTTTTTAAAATGCCTTTTTTCCTTTTGCTTGATTTTATTGATATCTATTTAGCTCCAATGCCTGACATACTGTTGGGAGAAAAGTTTTTTTCTTTGTGGAAGAACCTTCACCTCTGTCCCTTTATTTGCTCACAGTAAAAGTTCACACTAATTTTCTGGTGCTCCAACAAATCCTTCAGGAAAGTCAGGGAAAAACACTTGATATACTTGATATTTCTAAGGTAAAGTATAGATAGGAAAGGGAGAGACCCTTTAGATAAATAAAGTTTTTGAGACCTTCTGTATATGTATTAAAGAAGCAAAAAAGGGCAGAACTCTATTTTGTTTCTTTGCAAATAACTTCCACCTAGCCCTAATGCTAACAAGAAAACTCTCAAAAGATAAAGTAACCTCCATAACATGCCATCTGGATGGAAATGACTTTGCTTAAAAATTCAGTGGTGAGATTGTGGCTAGTTAGAATCATACTGGCTAGTTAGAATCATAGAACATAGAATCATAGAGTCATAGGGTTAGAAGGGACTGCAAGGATCATCTTGTCTAACTCCCTGCCAAGATGCAGGATTTGTTGTGTCTGGCGATCCAGACTTTTTCTGAAAACTTCCAGTTGTCCATGCAGCTTGTTCAGTTAGCAAAACAGTATTGTCATAAATATCAACCAGGCAGTCTTGGATACCTGGCACTGCACAGGTGAATTGAGCACACAGGTTTTTGTCTCTTACATTTCCCTGATTCCAGAGCTGCTTGGCTGCTTCCCAGTGCAAGATAGAGCAGCCCTGAAGTGACTCTGTCTTATGCTAGGCTGTCTGTGGCCCCCCAAGAGCTGTTCCGGCAGCTGGGGATTAACTGGAGGTTGCAGCTCTCTAACCAGTGCCCTTACACGGGGGCTGTGATGGGGTGGCACAGAGCTGGCCATGTTGAACTGTCCCGTTGGAATTACCAGGAAGCCTTTTTACCTAAATGCTGCTTTGCAGCACCAGACTGGTGTAAAGCAGCGTTACTGGAGACCAGAACTGGCCCCTTATGTCAAAATACTATTTGCTGTTGTTACAACCACCGTTTTTGTTGTAAAGTATTTGCATATTCTTCATCAGCATTAACTAGAAAATATTTAGATTAAATGCTGTTTAAAATAAGTCATTCTTTTTTTAGCCTGTAGTTTTTGCCCATGGTTGTATTTTTTACCCTGTTTTCCACAGAATTAAGAGAAACGCCAGCAATGATGAGTTGGTGAACTGTGCCATGGAAGCTGCTACTGCCTATGAAAATATTATTAATGCCGTCAACGCAGCTGAGGAAGCAGCCAACAAAGCTGTAAATGCAGCTGATTCAGCTTTACTGGTAAGGGCATTATGTTGTCAAACGATGGTAATTTTGTTACAAACAGGTGATCTTTATAATTAGCTGGGCACTGAAGTTAAACCCGTGCATAGAAGAGGTATATTTGCATGTAGAAATTATCCTTTTGCAGGCACAGTTACTGTTCCGCATATTCAGATGTTGGTTTTGCATGTGCATTATTGGTCACAATTTAGGTGCTACCAATATCTTAATATTGGTCCATAGACTGTAGACAAGAAGATGACAGAAGACACAGTTTTCCACTAAGAACAAACATTGCTTTTAAGGACAAAGGGCTGTGTTATACTCAGGGCTTCACCAGTAGCACTTTTTGTTGGAAACATTTATTCCTTTTATTTTTTAAACTAGATTAGATTATTAATTATTACTCCTTCTGATTTGTTTTTCTGCTTTGAGTTCAATTATAAAACTAATCTTACAGTACCATGCTTTATCACCAGACTGTGGAGAGGGAAGACCTATCAGGAAAAGCCAAGAGACTGAACACTGAAAGCAGCAATCTATTAAATCAAGCACAAATGACACAAAAGACATTACAAGGTACTGTAAAAAGCAAGATGATAACAGGAATGTTGATACAGTATTAGAAATTCTCATTTAAAAGTCACTGTTTATGGTTCTAATTTAGCAAAGTACTGTAACACACACTTAACTGTAAGCAGGAGAGGGTAGCTCCATTCTTACCTTTTATAATGGAACATGATACTATGGTTTAGAAGTTCCTTCTGCAAGAGGGTGAGGAGTGGATTCTTCAACTCAATTATGGTCCACACTGTGAGATGCCAAATTCTGCCATTGCCCTCTCCTCTACAATTCTCTTCTTCAGCAAGATCCTGTAGATAGTGATCCGGACCTCCTTTGTAAAGTGCTCTGGAATCTCCTGATGATCAGCACTATACAAGAACTAGATATTAGTGTATTTTAAAGACAGGCTTTAGTCTCTGCAGCAGATGTGATTGTCAAAGAGAGAAAAGTATGCAAATTGCAAAGACTATCTAGTGTATTGCTTAGTGTAGTCTGAATGCCTCAGAAAGGTTCAGCATTATCTCCAAGAACAGAATCCTAATACAGTAGGAACATTTTGATCTGGTTAAAACACCTACATTTAAAATATTCAAACAGGAAAAAAAGTAAGGCAAGATTTGGGACTAGTCACTCAAAAGGGCTATATATAATAGATATAATCCGCTGACCAGTGCCACTGACCTATAAGCATGCACCTACTTGTATTATTATGGGTGTGTGCAGAAGTTTTTTTTTTATTTTTTAATCCTTTAGATTGGGACATAAAGTATGAGTTAAATTCACCTGGCACTTCCACTGGAAGAGCCGCTGCAGAGGGGCCCCAGGAGGCCTGTGCACCCCTCAATGTGGGCAGCACTAACTAAGGAGGGGTATGGTCAGGGAGGCGAGGGAATGCACTGATTAATTCCCTCAGCAGCCGTTGTCAGTGGGGCTCTTATGGAAACAGAAGCTACTCTGCCCTTGGGAGAGGCAGAGGGAGGGTGTGTCCATTTCTTGCCATTATAATGTAACATCTGATTCTGCAGTAAAGCATCTCAGTAACTTTAACTGAAACGGGATCCATGTAGTGTACTTGCTTTTTGTCCCTTTGTTTTATCGAGTATCCTACGTTTCACACACATGCCGGTGGGATTATGCCATGCACTTCTGTTTGCCAAACCCCTGAATAGTTTAAATTGCACAATATTGACAGGTCTGTTAATAAAAAGTAAAGGTAGGTTTTCTGCGCTGTTATTTTGATCCATGAATATATTCTGTGCTAGCAGTAACCTGGGAAACATTCATAATGGTGCATGCTTAGTAGAGTATTTACCCTTTCTGGAGTGCAGCCAATAGAGCAGGGGTGGGCAAACTTTTTGGCCTGAGGACAACATCGGGTTTCTGAAATTGTATGGAGGGCCAGTTAGGGGAGGCTGTGCCTCCCTAAACTGCTAGGCAAGGCCCGGCATCTGCCCCCTAGCTGACCCTCCCTGCTTCTCAACCCCTGACACCCCCCTGGGACCCCTGCCCCATCCACCCCTCCCTGTCCCCTGATCGCCCCCGGTCCTCCCGCCCCTGACTGCCCCCTGCCGCCCCATCCAACCCCTCCTCTCATTCCTGACTGTCCCCCCGGGACCCCTGCCCCATCCAACCACCCCTTCTCCTGGACCGCCCCCGGAACCCCTGCCCCTGACTGCTCCCCCGGGACTCCTGCCCCCATTCAACCCCCCTGATCCCCGCCTTCTGACCACCCCGACCCCTATCCACATCCCAGCCCCCGACCACCACCCTTTCCCTCTATCCAACCCTCCCTACTCCCTGCCCCCTTACTGTGCTGCCTGGAGCACCAGTGGCTGGCAGCGCTACAGCCGTGCCACCCAGAGCACTGGGACAGGCAGCCGCGCTGCCCGGCTGGAGCCAGCCATGCCACTGCGCAGCACAGAGCACTGGGTCAGGCCACGGCTCTGCAAGAGCCCCGCCGCCCAGAGCATTACACTGGCGGCGCCGTGAGCTGAGGCTGCGGGGGAGGGGGAACAGCAGGGGAGGGGCCGGGGACGAGCCTCCTGGGCCAGGAGCTCAGGTGCTGGGCAGGAGGGTCCTGCGGGCCAAATGTGGCCTGCGGGCCGTAGTTCTCCACCTCTGCAGAGGGTGACATGGTCACACACACTTGAGCAGTTCTGATGTTCCATCCTGTAGAGATCAGTGGTCCACACATACATTCATTGCAGGTGGCCCAGCAGATATACAAGCATACAGTCTTTCAGTATATAGATCATAGTATAATATTTCATCCTATTTTCCATTCCCTTCTTTCATGGCTTCTTCTCTTCTTTGATTCCCATCCATCATCTCAACAGCTTCAAAGGGGCCGAATGAAGTCCTTCCACCACTTTCTATCTTGTACCAGCTTCAGAGCTTTGTTCATCTTTAAACCTTTTTGGTCTATGTCATTCTTCACAACATCTATCCAATGTATCTTGCCCTCGCCATTTTCTTATCTCTTCATTTTTTATTTTCTGCAGTCTTGAAACGCTGAGTATTTCCCTCAGCAAGTTCATTTCTGCAGTCAAATCTTGCATTCATTGGCTTTCCTCCTACTCTCGCACTCCAATCTGTACAGCAGTATCGACACACCAGTTGTCCCGTACATGCTGGACATTTTGTTTTTATCAAAATGTCTTTACCCTTCCAGATCTTGCAGTTTTCTGAATGCAGTAGTGGTTCTTTTTTTTTCTTTTTTTTATGTCGTCTTCACAATTCCCATTCTTCATTACTAGTCTTCCAAGGTATGCAGTTTTTTCGCCTTGTTCTAATACTTTGTCTCTTGAGTTATTCTCTGTAAATCCTCCTTGGTCAATGCTGTGAGGTTAATATCATCTGAAAATCTAAAATTATGCACTGTCCTTCCCCATAACGTGACTCCTCCTGTTCCATCTCTCAAAGCTACAGCTTTCAGTACCATGTAGAACAAAACTGGATATTGCATGCATCCTTGTCTCATTCCTGTTGTAGTCCTGAATCATTCCATCTGTTTCTTGTCTACTCTCACTGCACTCATCAACTTGCTGTAGATGCTTTCCATCAGCTTGACGTATATCTAAGGGATGCCATACAGTCTCATAACTTGCCTCAATCCTTTCTGCCAAACGCTATCCTGTTTGAAATCTATAAAGTTATTGTAACAGGTTCAGTTGTGTTCTATGTACTTCTCTGTATCTATGTTATCACAAATAGCTGATATATTGTACTTCATCCTGTTCTGCAAGTGCCACTTTCACATACTTCTTCATTCTCCTCTGCAACGTCTTGATACATGCTTCTCCTGGCACACTCAATAGCTGATTCTTCTGAGTTCTTGCATTCACTCTTGTCTCCTTTTTTATAGATCAGTACTATTATCACTTCCCCCCCGTTCGCTAGGCACTTGGTCTTGTCTGTAAATCTTGTAGAAACATCTGATGAGCCAGAAGTGCCCTTCATTAGCAGTAATCTTTGCTAGCTACCATCACTAGATTTGCCATGGTGGCTGAAGGTCCTGGGATGTGGCATTGCTATGCACACTCAGCTACTTGGAGCCTCTAATGAGAGTTGAGTGAGTTGCCAGGAGCAACTAGAAGCAAACCACCCCTTGTGAGTGTGGCTGTCTATTAAGCAAGGATACTACCTTTTGACCTCACCCCATAAAACTCATTCCCACAATGTGGCAGTATAATAATCGCTAGTCATAATCATCATGGGACATTGTATTTTTATTTGGGCCTCATATACATAATAGATAATCATAATGTATTGAATATGCACAATAATGTATCCCCCAAATCTGTGCCCTTCTCTTAAGCTGCCTTAATCGCTCATTTTTTCCTACTCCAAGGGGCAGATTGGGTATCTTCACCCCTGGTTACTATCTATATTACTACCTAAGTTTTTTTAACAGGGATGGGAAAGGTATGTGCCCAATGCTCATGTGACAGTGCAGAGTGCTGCTGCCATTCCACCAGATGGCCGAGGCACCTTTGTATAACACCTACCAGGCTGATTCATAGTGCACTGTTTTTGCAGATATTAATCCAACTCTTGAAGATATAAAGCAGAGACTGGGTATTGTGGAAGGGAAGAAGAACAGGATGCGGACGGACCTTGATTCTTTTCAAATTAATCTCAATGGGATAAACAGAGGTCAGTCATTTACTGAGCACATCTACTTTGTGTTATTCTGCCATTGTTCAGAGTATTTACTTAGACTTGTGTGTGTGTGTTTTAGATGACATAGACAGCGTCATTACCAGTGCAAAGAACATGGTAAAAAATGCTAATGATATCACTGCTAATGTACTGGATGAACTGAACCCCATTAAAGCCGACGTGGAAAAAATAAAGGGCACCTACAGAAGCAATCAGAGTGCTGACTTGAATAAGGCTTTGATGGAAGCAAACAATTCAGGTGGGTGCTGTGCTTGCTGTTTAATGTCTCTCAAATTTCTATCGGAGTAACCAGGTAGACATAGTGATGATGATGATTTTTATTTGTTTCTGGTGGTACCCACTGAGTGCAAGGTGCTGTACAAACATAAGAAGCATAGTCATTGTCCCAAGGAACTTATATGCTGAATTTGTTTTTAGCTCTGTAGAATTTGAGTCTGATGGAATAAAATAAAATAGAGTCTGTGAAATTAACCCCATGTTAATGATGTAATAATAATAAAAGAACGGTGGCTTTGAATGGAGGTGATTTTTAAAACAATAGTGGTATGAGAACGGGGATAATTAAACCATAACAATGAAAAACATTGTGAGTTTCTGGATGGTGTATTTTATGTACGCCCAGCTGCATTGTTTGAAACACAGTGGACCAGATGTTCTGCTTATTTACAAGTGTTTTACTCCAGTGTAACTGCTGGCATCAATGGAGCTACTCCTGATTTACATGAGTGTATGTGAAAAGAGAATTACAGTAGCCAACTGTATGTATAGCAAATTTGGCCAACCCCTAGCATCCAAAAACCATGAGATTGGCTTAAAAATCATGAGATTTTAAAAAATAATAAATTTGGAGTTCTTTTTATTTGGCTTTTAAGCCGTTAGGTACTTGTGTCACATTTTCAGGCTTTTCTCCAGAACCATGAAGGTTAAAAACTTAGATTAAAAAAAAAAAAGAAAGCTGAGATTCTCATGTAATCTGTTTTCTCCAGGAGCAGGGATTTTAAGGAAACACCAAATATTGTGAGACTTATGATAAGACTATCAGAGTTGGCATTTTTGGCATGTGTATCTCTCCTCCTTTCCAGTCCTCCAATATTTTTTTTTCTCTCATCACAATAACAGTAAAGAAATTAACAAGCAAGCTCCCGGACCTGTTTAACAAGATTGAGAGCATCAACCAACAGCTGATGCCAATAGGCAACATATCTGAGAATGTAAACCGCATAAGAGAGCTCATTCAGCAGGCCAGAGATGCTGCAAACAAGGTCTGTCACAAAAATGTCCGTGATTGCTTAACATTAGGGATTTTTGTACACAAGGATGCTTTCAATCCCCTCTGAAAAATATTTTGTTATAATATGTGTGAAGGATACTACATAAAAATCAAACCACTAGTTTTAGTGAGCACTTTAGATACTGTGGTGGTGGGCACCAGAATAAAATAGATACAACAGTATAGTATACCTTTCCTTCTGTCCCACTCCAAGATCCCTCTCCTAGCCAAGATCGTCCCTACAATTCCCATTTTGGTATTCCCTCGCTTTTCAAAGGCTCCTTGTTGTGGTGGCCTTCTCTCCAGTGGAGGAGGGCTGGATGCTGCTCTTCGAAGCCAGTCACTGCTGATCAGAACAGAGGTTCTCAAACTGGTCTGTGATCCACTGGCGATCCACAGAGAGCTGGCAGATCACATAGCGCTGCTGATGTTTGTTTCTAACGGCTATATTGCACTAAAAGGCAGCTAAATATACATTACTTTCATAGTATCATTTTTCCATTGATTGCCACGGGATGATGTGATCACAAATAACAGGGCACGTGTCCGTGAGACACTCTCCATTAAGATGTGGTCCACACTGAAAAAAATTTTGCTCAGATCTTGGCCTACAGAGAACTTCTCAAGAATACTGGTATTGTATATCTTTATTAGCTACATGTTGTAGTACCTGAGAGGAAGTGAAGCTAAGGGACTGAGCAAAGGGCCTGAGTTCTAGGGCTTGAGCAAAGCATTGAGACCAAAATTTCAACTCAAGTGTCTAAAGTGAGGCATTTGTATCCATGTGTAGGCATCTGAATAAGAGGCCTGATTTTCAGAGGTGTTGAGCACTGACAGCTCCATTTGACCTGGACTCTTTGTTGCCTCAGCTGTAAAATGGGAATAATAATTACAATACAAAGGTGTTGTGGGGACTGAATAGTTAATGTCTGAAGATATAAAGTGCTGCGTAAGTACTAAGTATTAGTAATAGCAGAGTAGTAGTACACTTGTGTATAATTGTGTTGGCTTAGAGTCAGATCTTGCAGTGTTGTGACAATCCATGTCTAAGTGGGTACATTATGGCCACCTAGGCTGTTAGTCATAGGTCACTTAGCACAGACACAAACCAGTGTGTCAGGGAGGTGATGCCTTTTTTAATTTAAAGGTAGAAATGTTTAACCTATTGTATTTGTTTTTCTTGGTAGGTTGCTATTCCCATGAGGTTCAATGGTCGTTCTGGGGTAGAGGTTCGACCTCCAAGTGATCTTGAGGATTTGAGAGGCTATACTTCCCTTTCTTTTTTTCTCCAAAGACCTCTGCCAAGACAAGAGAGCCTGCAACAGTCTTCAAATATGTTTGTAATGTACCTGGGCAATAAGGATGTAGGTATTTCTTTTGATTTACTCCAATACTTTGAACAGAAAATGCATTTTGGAGTATGAAGGGATGTCAATGCAGATAAAAAAATTAAGCTAATGGAAGTTATGTGTAGGAATACATTTATTGGGAAGAAATATAGCCCTTTCCTCCACTGGACACATAACTGTTTGGGCAAATATGTGTTTCCCCTATCCTGCTGTTCTGCCTTAAAAGTTATTTCCCAATAATGGATGCCACCAGTTAATCTTGACAGTGACCCTAACTTGCAACCATGGACTTCATTGTAAAAATGTTTGCTTCGGGCTTCCTGTGTGTTTGTATTGCCCCTAGCACTATGGGACCCTGATCCTGTTTCAGGCCTCTGAGTGTTACTGCAGTATAACTAATAACAAACCTTTTCTTAATTAGGTTTATAAATAGTCCTCTTCTTTAAAATTTAGTCCCTTACCTCTTTATTTTCCCTCTCCTGCATATGCAAAACAATACATTCTTGCTCATGCACTCTCATTTGCACAAACACCAAGCACAATTTCCCGATTTTCCTATGTATGTAGGTACCACCTGTCAGTTTTCTATATTCAGTTACCCATCTGTACGTGAATTCATTATAAATGTGGATATGCAGTTTAAGTGCACTTATTCCATGCTGGATTTTATCTTCCTGATTAAATCTCAGGAAAAACTTCCTAACTGTAAAAATAGTAGAACAATGGAACAGACGGCCTACAGAGGTCTGGAAGCTCCTTCACTGGAGGCTTTCAAAAGGAGGCTTGATAGCCATCAGTTTGGATGGTTTAGACCAGAGGTAGGCAACCTATGGCACGGGTGCCGAAGGCAGCACGCAAGGTGATTTTCAGTGGCACTCGCACTGCCTGGGTACTGGCCACTGGTCCAGGAGGCTCTGCATTTTAATTTAATTTTAAATGAAGCTTCTTAAATATTTTATAAACCTTATTTACTTTACATACAACAATAGTTTAATTATATATTATAGACTTATAGAAAGAGACCTTCTAAAAACATTAAAATGTACTACTGGCATGTGAAACCTTAAATCAGAGTGAATAAATGAAGACTCGGCACACCTCTTCTGAAAGGTTGCCAACCCCTGGTTTAGACACAACAAATCCTGCATCTTGGCAGGGAGGTAGACTAGATGACCCTTGCGGTCCCTTCTAACCCTATGGTTCTATGATTCTAGTCTTTCAGAACATTTGGCCTATGATGGCTTTGGTTGAGGTTTATTGAAATACTCTGTATGGGAGAAATAAAATGGTAATTGTATGGAAGATTATTAAAATAAAAAAAATCAAAATAATTGGAGGTATACCAATCTCCTAGAACTGGAAGGGACCTTGAAAGGTCATTGAGTCCAGCCCCCTGCCTTCACTAGCAGGACCAATTTTTGCCCCAGATCCCTAAGTGGCCTCCTCAAGGATTGAACTCACAACACTGGGGTTAGTAGGCCAATGCTCAAACCACTGAGCTATCCCTCCCCCCTCAATGCTTCTAGGGATCTCAATAGGAGCAATTGGACTTAATATTGTTTCTTCCATTTTACTTACCTTGCAGAGGCATTGTTAGACTAAAGTAATTAGTATGTGTATAGTGTTTTGATAACCTCAGGTGGAAGGCACTACAAAAGTAGAAAGTATTTTTATTGGTAAGTAATATTTTTGTTATAGTAATAAAAGAAAGTTGTGTTTGGACCCCATTCAATCCAAGTGCATATGACTCTTAAATTGATTTGAAGTTATTATTATTATTATTGAAACAGAGCAGCCAATGAAGCTACAAAACATCCATCCCAAATTAGTAAACTGAAAAAAAAGTTTCTAAATGGAATGATTGCTACAGTAGGAGGATAGCTTTCCAGCTTTCAAAGCATTGTAGTGTCCCTGAAGTAATCCTGCTATATTTTACCAGCTCTAGCATCAATCATTCATTGATAGTTGATTTGCTCTTCTATTTTTAGGCCTCCAAGGACTACATTGGTATGGCTGTGAGAAATGGTCGTCTAATTTGTGTTTATAACCTGGGAGGCAATGAAGCTGAAATAGAAGTGGACCCATCAGTGACTGAGAGTAACACTGAGGAAGCTACTTTGGATCGGGTGAAGTTTGAAAGGTATAAGACTCTTAAAATGCAACCCACTCTATCCCTTTTTTCTGTATCATATTTAGACGTTACTTTATTAATAAAACGTGCGATTCCTTTACTTTTTCCCTTTGCTTTTAGGATTTACCAGTATGCAAAGTTGAGTTACGTTAAAGCAGCCACCTCAGACAAAAAGACTTTTGACAGTAGCAGTGGGAGCAGTCACACACTCCTAAATCTGGATCCCAACAGTGTTGTCTTTTATGTGGGAGGATACCCACTAGATTTTCAGGTAAATAGAAATATAATTCTGGCCTACAAAGGTGTTTAATCATCATAACTAGGGAATTTTTAACCATTGAGTATTCTATAGCTAACACTTTTGATTATTTATACCTGTAGCTTAAACAATATCATTTATTTGCAATACATTAATAGTTACAGCATTACTATTTTCATGTCTGTGTAAACATTATTAAATTGATGTTGATGTTTTGGTTGGGGTATTTTTATGGCTTTTATTTTTTGCAGCCTCCCAGTGCACTAGACTACGGTCATTACCGAGGCTGCATTGAATTAGACAACCTAAATGAGAATGTTATTAGCCTGTACAACTTCAAGAGGACATTTAATCTCAATACCACTGAAGTGGAGCCATGCAGTAGGTAAGAAATAAATACGGCAAGTGTCTTACGTTAAGAAATTGAAAAAACTTTATCACTGATAAATTAAGATTAATTGTATTTCCTGTTCATGTGACAACTTTAACATCAGGGAAAATTACCACTTAATAAAGTATTCAGACCCACAATAACTTCAGTTCACGTGCTCTGCCACCCAAATATTCTAATAACCAGACACACAGTCGAATGCCTCAGCTCCACGGCATCCAATATTTGGCTTTTTTATAGCCTAAAATTACATTAAAAAGAAACATCTGGTCACTAAAACATTTTAAATACGGTTTTTTCTTCTCTAGAAACTATATCTTAATCTCATTGAGGTTAATGAGAAATTGACTTCAGTGGGGTCAGGATTTGGCATTACTAGAATCTGGTCACCTCTGTTACTGAATATTTTGTTTTAGGCTTTTTTTAAAAAATCACATTTATTGTGGTTCTTGTTATGTCCATGTGGTAGCAGTTGTTTGCTCCCATATATTCTGATTTGTGATGTTTCATTGCTACAGATATAAAGCAGAGTCTGACCAAAACTATTTTGAAGGCACAGGCTATGCACTTGTCACAGCTAGAGAAGCAAATTTTTTTCATTTGTACTACGAGCAGGAAATTCAAACTACTGCAGATGAAGGCTTGGTGTTTTTTGCAGAAAACCAGGTAACTAATGGAGTGATTCTTTTGAGTACTATGTATACTTCTTATAATAATTTGAAAACTGAAATTAATTGAGACAGTGCTCAGAATAATAGCTCTGAAAACTACCATAGCCAGCTGTGAAATGGATTAAGAAATTCTGTCCTATGTTTTATTGCTATTGAATATTATAACACATTTTAGAAACAGACATTTAAAGAACAGATGCTGATTATAGCACTGAACAGAGAGTGTGAGGTACTGTATGGTGAAGAATTGCCCCATTACTCACTCGAATGATGGCATCTCCAGCTTAGAAGAAACAGGCTCAGAGGGAGAATTGTTGGTAGTAATGTTGTGATGAACTGACAAGTTTTAAAGAAGGCCATTCTTGAGGCAATCAAAGCTTTGTCTTGCTTTCAAGAGGAAATTACTATCGTAATGTGCATCCCTGAAATGCCCCATACAAATAGAAGGTGAAGAATAATTTGTAAGGATGAAATCATCTCACTTCGCCCAAAGCCACTGAGGTAGTGAGAGGTAGTTGGAAATGGAGGATGGAATAACAGTATTAATGAAAATGCAATAGATGGGCTGCAATTTTAGCTGCTTTGACCCTGTATATGGCTCTGAAAGAGACCCCCCCAAAAGAGTAAGGAAAATACATTGTTGTTATGCATCATGTTACAGATAAATGGCATTTTGGTAATGTAAACCTTCCTTTTAAAGGACTCTGTATACATTTTTCCTTTTCATCAAACCAGTTATTTTTGTGATATTGGTACATGACGAAGGGAATTGTGTAACCCAAAAAAATTTAATAGTCATTTGTGCCTGCCTTTCAAAATTATAGCCCAAATTCTGCTCCCAATTACTCCAGTTGAACCCATTGACTCCAATGGAGTTGCACCAGTGTAACTGAGAGGAAAATTTGGCCCGATACTGGTATCTGAGATGAGTGCTTTTTTGATTTAGGTAATGTGATTAGAGCTGATTGGAAAAATTCCAACAAAACATAATTTCATTAGCAGTTGCCAATTCTGCAAAAATCGGAAAGTTTTGCAGAGATAATTTATTTTGCCAAAGTTCCAGTGGAAACCCACCTGGTTTCCTGCAGTTTGCCCTACTGCCTCCTTGACAGCTTACCTCCCAGTCAGCTGGGAGCCTGGGCTTCCAGGATCCACAGCTCTGGGGCTGAATTCTATTTCTTTGGAGAATTTTGAAATTTGCAGAGTTTGTTCCAAACTGGAACAAAACCTAATTTCAAAATATTGAAATCCCACATGCCAGATGTAATTATCTTTCTTTGCACAACTCTAGTTCTGATAAATAACAGAGCAAGGAGAAACTTACAGTATAGGTGATGATTCCTATAAACTTTGAGGCTTCAGGTAATCTGTTAGGTGCTAGAACTAATGATAAAATTGCCTGTTGTATTACTTATCTAATAAGAATGCTATATACGTATTTGATATGTTTGTTAATATAATAAATCATTGCCTTATTGCTATAATAAAATTCACTAAACTCTGAAATAAAAAATGGATGCTATCAAAATTTTGTGGAGATACGATGGTATTTTTTGAGTTGATTCATTTTCACGAGTTTGAGTTAATTATATTTATCATTAAGAGTAAATTCTAGAATGTTTCGTATTATCTTTTCTTTTTGCCAAAAACTTTCTTGTTATGAGTTACTGTCCTGGGAGGCAGTGTGGCCCAGAGGCCAGAGCACTGGACTGGGATTCAGGAGACCTGGGTTCTGTTTCTAGCTCTGCCGTAGGCCTGCTGCATTACCTTGGGCAAGTCACTTAACTGCCCCATGCCTCAGTTTCTCCATCCGTAAACACTTGCTCTGTAAAGCACTTTGAGATCTACTAATGAAAAGTTCTATATAAGAGTAGTATTATTATTTAACTTTATTAAAGTAATTCACAAGACAATAAAATACATATGATATATTACACAGTGGGTTTTTTTTCCTTATTGCAGGATCATTTCATTAGTTTGAACATTGAAAATGGCCATCTGGTGTTCAGATACAAACTTGACTCTCAACCTCCAAAGGAAATAGCAAGCAATAAAGCAGTTGTAAATGATGGAACATATAAGCAAGTATGTCATTTAAACAAATGATAGATTTTACTAAAAGTATCATGAACTTCTGAAAATATATAGATCATAATGGGTGAAGCTACACATCCTATTTCAAGTTCTTCTGATTGTGAAGTTTTGCCTTTCTTTTTAGATGATTAGGCTAGAAAAACACTGGCTGATGTGTGCAACTCATATGGAAATTAATCTTTACACTGCCTAATATCATGTATTTCTGTGGGAAAACTATTCCTGGCAGAATAACCACTCAGACAACTTGCCCTCTTGCAAGTGTATTGCTTTAATTAAGGATTATAATATTGATTGTAAATACCAACATTATTTTAATGTTTAGTTTGGTATTTTTATCTGAACTGTTTTAAGAAAAAACTTTTAGCTGACCTTTATGCAACCGCTTTTTTAATCTGATCAGCTTAAAAGCAGTCCAGCTATTTTGTGGAGCTATTTATATGAAGTCTGCTATGAAACATAATCAAATCCCTTTCTTGATGATTATTTTGGCCAAAAGTACAGTTAAACTGTACTGTTAAAATAGACAGATTTTTCAACAATAAGAAAATGTGACTGAAAAGTTAAAATAACAACGGTGTATGTGTTTATGTATGTATAACTTAGAGCCGGGGAAATATTACCGATAATTATTTGTGAACATATGTTCAAACTTTTAAATGATTTCACTTGTCTGTGTCACTTTTTTGTTCAGCTTTCCTTGGATATTTTAACAACTATGTTTACTGGCAGGAATATATGCCTAAACAGCAAATTTTAGGAGAATATTGCAGAACATTCACAAAAGGCACATCTTGAATTCATATACATGAGTACTTATGCCAGAAACCTAATTCTAAAAGTCACACTCATCCAGTCAAGATGTGACCTATCAAAACAGCTCAATTTTGACTTACAAATATAAAAGCCAAAAGCAGTATGCCCAGTGAACCAGCTGTAAGTAGTCGGTAGGCAGGGATATGTTTGCATAGAATACGAATGGAATTTCAAACACCATATTAATTTGTAGAAATCACAACCTGTTTGTAGACAATTTGCTCACAAACAAGAGGGCTAAATTTGGTGAATAACTTGTTACTGTGAATAGTTCATGCAGCTTTTGTGTGTGTAGGTGTGTGTAAATGCACTGAAAAAGGAGTGGCTAACTTAAGTTCTGATTGTAGCTGGAAAAACTGCAGAGACCTGAACTTATTAGTAAAATGAAACAGAACACATGTTTGCTAATTAAGAAACTTAGCGCCTGATTTTCAGTGGTGCCAGTCACTCATGCTCAGAACTTCATGAGTTAGAATGATTCCAAACCATGTGAGTATTCAGTTTTGCCACTCAACTTTATGTGCCATACTCGCTAGAAGGCAGTGGGTTCCAGTGGCTAGGATTGGAAGATATGAGATCTGTGTTCTGCTCCCTCTCTGCCACTGATTCACTGTGTAAACTTAGAAAAGTCACATCACCTTTCATCATCACCTCAGTCTCTTTTGCTGTAAAATAGGCATAATGATACTTACTCGTTTCAAAAGTGCTTTGAGAGTTCCAGATAAAATGCATAATCTAAGTACTAAGTATGATTATATCTATTCATTGCTAGACCACTCATGCACAAAAATCTGCATACATACTTCATTTAAGCATTTGTTACTTACAAAATGTAGAGTAAATCCACTTGAAGCAATGCAGTTACTCTGTATTTAAACTGGTGTAAATCAGAACAAAATTAGACCATTTGTATTATGCTACGTTTGCACATTTTGATGTGCTAAATTATTCTTGTTTATTTTGTGTGCACTAATTCTCACTATCTGTCCATTTCAGATTAAAATATACATTTCTAGTAGACAAAAATCAGTTGTGATTAGTCCTTGGATTAAAGCCAACATCAGTGTCTTTAAGTTCACCACATACTACCTGGGTGGAATTCCATCTTCTCTGCGGGAACGGTGAGTTACTATTTTAAAAAGTCAGCAGGCCCAACCTTTCTGTAGGGTACACACTCAAACCTCCCACTGACATCAGTAGAAGATTTTGGAGAGTATCCTATGGGAGGACTGGACTCAGATTCTGTATGTTGAATGTGACATGTAAATATATGTCAAACTCTGTAAAAGCAACAAAGAATCCTGTGGCACCTTATAGACTAACAGATGTTTTGCAGCATGAGTTTTCGTGGGTGAATATCCACTTCTTCTCTTGCATCCGAAGAAGTGGGTATTCACCCATGAAAGCTCATGCTGCAAAACGTCTGTTAGTCTATAAGGTGCCACAGGATTCTTTGTTGCTTTTACAGATCCAGACTAACACGGCTACCCCTCTGATACATGTGAAAATCTGTGAGTTGTGGAAAATCATCTGGCTCCTTGTTAGTTGGGATATGCTCTGGAGACAGGACTTGACAGTGAAAATTTGTGTGCAGTAATGATTCATCTTGGAATCTGCTATTTTATTTTTCTATTTCATATCATTCTATTGACTGACTGTTGTACTATTCTGTGATTGGGGTAACAAATTACTTTTTTCTCTCTGAAACCAGCTTTAATATCTCCACATCTCCATTCCGTGGTTGCATGAAGAATGTGAAAAACCCCATCCCTGCATCTGTTACTTTTACTGAGACCATTGGTGTCAGTAGGAAATGTTCCGATGACTGGAAGGTAATTTGCAAAGTTGCTTTTAGTATGTTTGTTTTTCACAGATTGATAGAAGGAACGGTTAAATCAGCTAGTCTGACTTCCTTTATATCACAGGCCATTAACTTTCACTCAGCCTTGTGTTTGGCTAAAGTATAACTTCCAGAAAGACATCCAGTCTTGATTTGAAGACATCAAGAAATGGAGAGTCCACCACTTCCCTTGGTAGTTGGTTCCAATGACTGATCACCTTCACTGTTAAAAATTTGTGCTGTATAGCTAATTTGAGTTTGTCTGACTTCAGCTTCCAGCCATTGGTTCTTGTTATCCTTTCTCTGCTAGATTAAGGAGCCCTTTTTAGTACCCAGTATTTTTTCCCTGTGAAGGTACTTATACACTGTAATCAAGTCTCCTTTCAATCTTCTTTTTGATAAGTTAAACAGATTGAGCTCTTTTATTCTCTTGCTGTAAGGCATTTTCTCAAGCTCTTGAATCATCTTTACTGTTCTTTCCTGCACCCTTTCCAACTTTTCAGTATCTTTTTTAAAATGTGGACACTTCCTTACCCCTCCTCATTACCCCCCCTGTTTATACAACCCAGGATCACATTAGCCCTATTTGCCACAGCATCATATTGGGAGGGTATGCTCAATTGTTTGTCTTCTGTGACCCCTAAGATCCTTTTCATAGTCACGGCTTTCCAAGATGCAGCCCTCCATTTTTAGTCATGGCTTGTGTTCCTTGTTCCTGAATGTCTAACTTACAAGCTACCTGGTCGCTATGTATGACTGTTCTGTCCTCATGATTATTTACCACTCTGCCAATCTTTGTGTCATCTGCAAATATTATCAGCAGTGATTTTTATATTTGCTTCCAGATCATTGATGAAAGTGTTGAACAGTGTTGGGCCTACTAGTATTGAACCTTATGGAACCCCCACTAGAAACACCTTGTAGAGGTGCAGACTCACCCCTGCGGCGCCTCCTGCTGGTGACTTCTGGGAATTACTCGTTATTGGCAGAATATGGCTACTGCCAATCACCATCTAGCCCCCGTGCCCTGGGGCAGCCTGCAATGTACACGCCACTCATCACTGGCAAAGGGGGGTTTGGATCTGCTGCCTTTGCCTACCCTTGGCTATCCCTCTATAGCCCCAGTACCTGTCCTGGCTTTTATCAAGGCCTGCAGCCTGGGGGGTCTCCAAGCTGGAGCTCCCCAGCTCCTCTAGCCTTTCCCCAGCCTTGCTCCACTCTAGGTACCTTTCCCAGCTTCTAAGCAGCCAGGCCCTTCTCCCTCAACAAACAGAGGGAGACTCCCTGTCTGCCCTGGCTTCTCTGCCTTTATATGGCCAGCTGAGTCTGTTTGGGGCATGGCCCCAGCTGCAGCCACTTCCCCCAGTCAGCCGAGCCTTAAACCTGCTTTCTCCAGCCAGAGCCCCCTCCCAGGGCTGTTTTTAACCCCTCTGGACCTGAGTGGGGTGACCACCTCACTACACTCCCCCCCACTCAATGATGATTCCCCTTTGACAACTACTTTTTGAGATGTCAGCCAGTTCTTAATCCATTTAACCTGTGATATTGCATAGTTCTAAATTTTCAGTCAGAATGTCAGACGTACTAAGTCAAATGACTTACAAAAGTCTAAATATATTACATCTATGCACTTATCTTTATCAATCAAACTTTTAATCTCATCAAAGCATGGAATCTGGTTTGTTTGATCAGACTTTCATTTCCATAAAATCATATTGACTGTCCTTAATTGTATTCCTGTACTTCAATTATTTATCAGTTGAATCCTGTATCAGCTTGTCCACTGTTCTGCCTAGGTCTGATGTCAGGCTAACCAGTCTATAGTTATTCAGATCATACCGCTTGCCATTTTTGAATACTGGCACAGTGTTAGCACTCTTCTAGTCTTCTAGCATTTTTCCAGATTCTCAAGTTATGAACTTTTTGCAATTGACATTCTTAAATAATCTTGAAAAATGAGACTAGTGGACCAGTAGCTGTCTCTACTTTGAGGAACGTATTGGGTGACATTAATTGTGTATGGGGTCTGCATAGGTAGTCATCTCTTACTTCCTTTTCCTACCCCTGATGGATCCTCTGAGTTTTTGTCCGCATCCCATGGCTGTTACAACTTCAAACGTGCAAATCCATCCCCAGAGCCCTTTGCCGCCACCACTATTCTCCCTGCTGCAGCCATCTGGGTGGGATTCCCTTTCAACTCTGTGAATGCCACTTGGTTTATTCATGGTAGCCACTTCCTGTTGAAAGACTGTTGTCACTTCTCCTCCTCCCTTTTCACTGAGGTTGAGTCTGCTGCCACTACAGCACTCTTCGCCTCACTGCCTAATGGATGAATGAAAGAGATTCAAATCTGAATGTACTCATTCCAGTTCAAAATTCATTCAGGTGGAATCCAACCCTGCCGGCCTACTTTTTGTCTTTGAATATAAAATCAGCTGGCCTTTTCTGATAACGTAGACAGTAAACAGAGCAGAGCGTGTATTATACTAAACGGGCCTCAGTTTACTTACACTGGTTCAAATCAAGATTGACTCCATGGATGCCAACAAAGTGTATATACTTGTTCTGTACTTGGAAACTCAGGTACCATACTCTCAATTTGTCTATTATATGTTTTCAGGTAGAGTCCATTCATGTGTATATTAGCTTGAATAAAAGAATGAGAGACCAATTTCATAACTTACTTTAGGCAGTCCAGTAAAAAAAGTGATACATGAAAACCTAATTCATCATCTTGTTGCCTTTTAGCTTGTGAGATCTGCAACTTTCTCCAAGAACGGAATACTGGATTTGAATAATGAGGGTTTCCCATTTCCCAGCAATTTCCAAGTCGGATTTGGCTTTCGTGCGTTGGCACCCAGTGGAACGTTATTAAATTACAATATATTGGTATGAAACATTCATTTTTGTTTCTGGATAAGAAAATTCATGTCTGTTTGGGACAGGAACATTTTTCAAAATCTCAATTTCTTGCAGAATGGGAAAACTTTTTCCTGCCCAATTCTACTCACAATAAGATCTGGTAAAAAAAAAATTGAGTTTTGAAATTTTTCATTGAAAAGAATAGACCTCTTGTAGTGGAAATTGTCCCTTAACACAGTGGTTCTCAACCTTTACAGGAGGCTGATTTGTCTTGTGTACTCCAAGTTTCACCTCACTTCAAAACTACTAACTCACAAACTCAGAAATAAAAATACGAAAGTATCACAGCACGCTATTATTGAAAAATTGCTTACTTTCTTTTTACCGTATAATTGTAAAATAAAGCATGACCCCCAGGTTGAGAAACACTGATATAGTACATAGAGTAGTATAAACAAGTAAATGTCTGTATAAAATTTTAGTTTGTACTGACTTCACTAATGCCTTTCATGTAGCCTGTTGTAATACTAGACACATATCTAGGTGAATTGATATACCCCCTAGAAGACCTCTGTGTATCCCCAGGGGTACATGTACCCCCTGGTTGAGAACCACTGCCTTAAAACGTTCCCATTTTCCAACCATGACTGCACAGCACTCCGACAGTGTGGGTAAACTTAGGTACAGAGAAGTTAAATGACTTGCTTGCTAATAGGAAGTGGCAGAGAGAAGTGACTCCATTGGAGGGGCAGAGTGAAGTTCCTCTGTGCTTGTGCTTCTGGAGGAAACAATGGCATTAGGTAGGTGGGGAGTTTAATCCCTACCTCTGGTAAAAGTCAGTTAAAATACATTTAAATAACTTTTTTTATCTTTTTTTATTTTTTTGCATCCCGAAGTCTGGGGTAGGCAGGGAGACTCATAGACTTTAAGGGCAGAAGGGACCATTATGATCTTCTAGTCTGACCTCCTGCACAACTCAGGCCACAGAATCTCACCCATCTACTCCTGTATCAAACCCCTAACCTATGTCTGAGCTATTGAAGTCCTCAAATTGTGGTTTAAAGACTTCAAGGTGCAGAGAATCCTCCAGCAAGTGACCCTTGCCCCACACTGCAGAGGGTTCATGGTGATATTAGGCGAAAAACCCTCAGGGCCTCTGCCAATCTGCCCTGGAGGAAAATTCCTTCCCAACCCCAAATATGGCAGTCAGCTAAACCCTGAGCATGTGGGCAAGACTCACCAGCCAGACACCCAGGAAAGAATTATCTGTAGTAACTCAGATCCCACCCCATCTAACATCCCCTCACAGGCCATTGGGCATATTTACCACTAATAGTCAAGATCAATTAATTGCCAGAATTAGGCTATCCCATCATACCATCCCCTCCATAAACTTAACAAGCTTAGTCTTGAAGCCAGATGTGTCTTTTGCCCCCACAGCTCCCCTTGGAAGGCTGTTCCAGAACTTCACTCCTCTGATGGTTAGAAACCTTCGTCTCTTCTCTTCTCTAGGAGCTGTGTTAGTTGCGGGGGCTCTGGAGTAGTATGATTTGAGAGATTAGCCTGGGAGAAGTAGTTTTTGGGGTGGCCCAGAACAGTTTTGTGGGAAGGAAGTTTTCCTCCCACGGAGCCATGTTGGATTCCAAGAACTCTTGGGAGCAGTGCACGCTGCCATCCTGACTTACCGTTGGGAATTGGGTTCATGGTGATATCAGTAAAACCTGAAGCTGCTTATAATGATAACTTTATAGGATTATTTTATTTTTTTAGTCTTCTATGCTTAGCATCTTTCTGAGAGACGGCTTTGTAATCGTAAGGATGACAGATGAGGAAAAACAATCCAGCAAGAAATATGAAGATGGTTCAATGCATTATGTGTCAGTAATCAAAGATGACAACATGTAAGTCCAGTTTTGTGTTTGGTTTTTGAATGGACTGCAAGCCTTGGTTAGAAAGAGAAGATTGTAGAATGTTTGCTTGACCTGATGTTTGGTTATAAAACGGTACAGAGTTAAAACTAAATTCTGAATCATGCTAGCAGTGGATATGGACATTCTGAAGCACTGGAAGATTCTTGGTCTGTGTATTTGCATGTCAGTACCTACTGAGTTCCAGTTCAGCTCCTGAACTTCACAGCAACACTGGTAGTCTGAGCTTTCAAACCAAAAGGCTTGAATCTGCTTTTCTGTGCACTAAGTGTCTTTCTCTGTGGTTGGGGAAGACATAGCTTTGGAGAGCTTCTCACACTCATAGTCTTCGCATCTTTGAGTGTAAATTGCAAACCTGTCTAATGCAACTGTTTTACAGGCCTGAGGAGGAAGGGTAATAGCTCTCCTAATTTTCTCAATATCAATCTGATATATAGAGACAATTTACTAAAATTTATCCAATTTACTGAAAATTAGATGACTTCTAAAACACACTGGTCTCTATAGGGCTATATAAAAACTTGTGCTGGCTAAAAGAGAAGGGTTTGAAATTGTATTAAAGCCTTGGGCTAGTGATAAAGTTCAGAGTTTTTCTGTAGTAGCAGTGTCCAACTTGTCAAATTCTGTTTCCTTTTGGCATAAGGGGTAGAATCCTGGCTCCACTGAGGTCAATGGAAGTTGTGCTGTTGACTTCACTGAGGCCAAGATCTCACCCAAAGAATGTAAGGCTACATTCTGCTCTCATTATAACTGTACTGCACCATTTTAAATATGGTTAAGTCAATGAACTAGTACTGGCATAAAACCCAGGAAGTGATAGGAGACCAGGCCTGTAAACGCCATCAGAATTAAAATGTAACTGGAAGGCATGTGTGTGTCAGATCTTTCTTTAAAAAAAATTAATTTAGCTGGTAGTGTGTTTTTCCTAAATTTTTCACTCTTATTTGTATTCATCTTGTTTCAGGGTCAGGCTGCTGGTTGATGACTTGCCTGTGTCAATGGCTGTTGAACCTCAAGGAATGTCTAAAAAATTAAGTTATTCTATAAGATTGGGTGGGGATGATTTTGAAGGCTGCATCTCCAATGTCTTTATACAAAGGTACTTAACTTGGGAATATTTGCAGTTGCAGATATTGGGGTAAAGAGAGAATTGACCTGTTTTCCTTTATGAGTAATTCGAATTTCTTCTCACTAATCTCCATTTCTTCTAGATACATGAAACCTTGCTGAATGCATAACCTTGTTGCACAACAAATCAATTCATGTATTTGACCAATTCATCACTTTTGTAAGATTTAATGGAGTTTGATCTTTTGATATTTTGGAAGACCACTCTGAATTGTATTCCTTCACTAGAAGTTTGATTTAAAAGCATCATTATATTGGAATGGGTATATTGCAAGGCCCAAAATTTTCAAACACCTGTGTCTAAATTATACTCATAAAAAATACATGTGCAGCTAGATAATTGCATGAGCAAGAAACATTTGCATATTCAAAATGAATAATTACATCAACATATGGGGGTACTTGTAAAAAGACCCGATAGCTGGTTTATGTTACCCATTTGTTACTCAGTTTTTTCCCTCCACATCCACCTGGTGGTAGATACATCTTTGCAAGCCCAATTTAGAAGAGAAATTTCATCTTAAGTGTTTTCTTTCATTAGGTTAATTCCTATCACAGGTATTCTCCCAGCTGGGGCCTGCTTGTTTCCGCTGACTATTGAGTGTTTAGATGTGCGTGAGTGTGTGTGGTGTCACAAAAATTATGATGTATTTATGGTTTGTATAGATCTTCATTAAATCTTTGCCTTAACATTGTGAAGTTGTGCAACATGTATACTAACCTCCCTGTCCATCTGTGATCTACCAAAATTGGAGAGATCCCTTTAACCTTACAACCTACATACAGTATGTGTACATTTATTCTCATTGATTTAGCCTTTGCACAAAGAAGATTGGTATAAGAGTGTTTCTGGCAACAGGGCAGAGTTGCGCAGTAACAAACTGATATCTTTTTAGCCCTCACACTTGGGGATCCAGTTGAGTGGGAATGTGGCTGATTTAGAAAGACTGTAGGTTTGACTTGACCAATCCTCTTCTATTGCTAATCAACAAAACCTCTTAATCTAGTCCAGAAGGTCTGACACTGCCAGTGTTACTGTATTCCAGCTCCCTTTTCTCAATGGCAACAGCATTTTTTCAAGTAAGTAGTTTTTGGTAGGCTCCTAAATTCAGTCGAGGATGCAACAAGCAGTGGCTTACCATACAGTAGCAGACGTGGGATGTTTCAGGCAAGAACTACAAACGCCTTTCATTTTTCACAACCTTTCCACCCAATAGGTCATGCAGCATCTTCAAGGATTTTTTCCCTCCCCAAGGAAGCAGCTGATACTTTTATTTAGGCTTGGCCTGCTAAAACTCCCAGAGGTACAGCACTGGATGCTATATGCCACCTACTGTATAAGTGGTTGGGATTTCCTGGTGACATCACATGCTAATACAAAATATATGAGTTCTTATGACAGTAATTCTGGATGTGCCTGTGCCAAGAGTTTAGGATCACTAATATAAATCATAATATTGTGACAAGTGAAAATTGGTAGATATCCCTTGAACAGACTATAATTGAGAGTAGATCTACCTTGTAAGGCTATGTGTCCAAACAATGCAGAATACATGGTGGTTTTCATTAAAGAATAGGGATGATAAAGGGTGGTCTCCTATAGCACTCATTGCACATTTTCATTCCTCATGTTTATTCCTCATTCTAGGACAGGTCAGCTCCCTCAAGTTCAAAATCTAGTCAATTATACTGAGAAGACTGGTGTATCTGTGGGAGCCTGCAGGATATACAAGTCACCCCAGCCAATGCTGCTGAAAGAATTAGCAGATCCTCACAGCTCTAAGATTTTCAAGGTATGTTTATGTTTACTATAAACTCCAATCCACACTGATTCTCAGGCTTAGGCTCCACCAACATGAGCTGGCAGGGTTGAGGAACTGATGTTACTCCTTTTCCATCTAGCATCTGGAGCAGGGTCTCCCTTCTCCATATCTCATCCCCAGTATATACCTCTCCAGAGTGATAACAGTTCATCAGACACTCGAAGGAGGGTGTTGACTGATTCTGATGGGAACTATGAAATATGTATATTGAATTATCATCTCAGTTATCCATATTAAAGATTTAAATTCTGCCTTGCAGTTACAGAAGGAAAAGCACCTTGCTTACCTGACAGGTGCTGAAGTGCAGCTAGACCAGAAAAGCTGTGCTTTACCTACTCAGCTAAATTTCATCAATGGAGCTTATCAGTTTGGCAACACTCCCAACAGTCATTTGCTGTATACACTTTCTCAGGCATCAGTGACAGACAGGTAATGCAACAGTTCTCCACTCAACTTCTAATGCTGTATTCTTCAATGAACCTTGAGCCTAGCCTTTAGGTGGTAAGGGTTATGATTTCTCAATGTGCATCTCTCTGAGAGTAATGGGGTGCACCCTGATTGTTCTGTTAAGGGCTTGACAGAGAACTTTTTCTCCCAATCATTGTTTCTACAAAACAAAACTGAACAGGTTGCCTGGAATGAGATGCTTGAATTTAGTGCACATTGAGGCCCAATCCAAGAATCTAAATCTGCCGACTTCAGCCCACATTCAGAAATGTGGATGGTGTACCACATAATTATGATTCCAAAAGCCACTATTGTGTTAACAACTTGTGTTTATAGGTCAAACACTCTCCCCCTACATTCCATTATAACAGTTAAGACCAGACTGGTTTCTGGGATGGAACTCTGAGACTGATGACCAGGTTTTTCAAAAGAGTGTCCTTGTCTGTCAAAGTTCCTTCTTCTCTTGGTTTGCCAAAGCTAGAATTCAGGACACACTATATGGCCTTTCTGTTCAGAGAGGATTTTTAATTAAATTCAGTGGCTAACAAACAGTGAAGATACCCACTGGCCTTGTCTACTCTATATTCTCTACAGTACTGAGTACATCATCAACATTCAAATACTTAATAGTAATCTCACTTTGCTGTACTGGTATTATAGGAATATGTATGTTTGTTCCAATTGAATTCACTTGTAACTTCCTGCATAGCACAATGACAATAAATATAATGTTTCTGATCACATTTATATCCAGTCTTAGGGCTGGTCCACACTAAGAAGCGGGGTCGAACTAGGGTACGCAAATTCAGCTACGTGAATAGCGTAGCTGAATTCGAAGTACCCTAGTTCGAACTACTCACCCGTCCAGACGCCACGGAATCGAAGTCCGCGGCTCCAAGGTCGACTCCGCCACCGCCTTTTGCAGTGGTGGAGTACCGGAGTCGACCGCGGCGCTTCCGGAGTTCGAACTATCGCGTCCAGATTAGACGCGATAGTTCGAACTCCGAGAAGTTGAACTCACCGCGTCAACCCGGCTGGTAAGTGTAGACTAGCCCTTATACTGATAATTCCAACAACTTCAGTGAAGTGACTCCTGATTTACACTGGTATAAGTGAGAGCAGAATCTGGCCACTTGCATCTTTCAAAAGGGTATGGAAAGGGTATGACAGTAAGCAAAACAAGGCCATATTTTAATGTCTTCTCTGATCCTCTTTCCACTAAAGGTCACATTTTTCAGTAGACGTACGGACTGCATCATCGGGAGGAATGATATTTTTTGTGGGAAATAAGCCTGAGAGCTCTTATATGGCTCTTTACATTTCCAAGGGACGTTTTGTCTTTTCATTTGGTGCTGGAGGAAAGAAAATTAAAATCAAAAGCAAAGCAAAATACAATGATGGGCAGTGGCATACTGTAAGTATTACAACAGTTAGGACAGAATTAACTGTGTGAACCATTGCAAAACATGAACCATCGCTTAATATGCACAGTCGTAAGTGCTCAGCATTTTAAAATGCTGGGAGTATATTCACCTCGACCTTGTGGAGATAGTTATTATGACTGAAGGTTCATGTGGATGACAGGTCTTCGTTGTCAAAAAGCTCATGGCAGTGGCCTAGTTCTAATGCAGTTAGTATTGTAACAATACTTGTATTACTTTAGGAAAGTTCCCCCAAAAAAGGGAACATTAAGGTAGATAGTATGTGTCTGTGGGGTAGGGACATTATGGTATAAGGCATTTTTCTGATGCCCATTGGTGTATATCTAGAGAGTCAGTGGAATTACTCTGGTTATATACCAGAGTAAGGAAAAACAAGGAACCTGGATAACTGATGTGCAAAATACTCCCAGTTTTTGAATGATAAGGTATTTGAAAAAGCATTTTGCCCACCTACTTTCTTTATATTTTTGCTAGTTTCAAGTGAGCCTCAAAAATGTGTGCTGATTTTAGGACTATACTGTTTATAACTTGATGGATAGGGTTTTCAGAAGTACCAAAATGATTTAGGAGCGCAAGTTCCATTGACTTTCACTGGGACTTGTGCTTCTACCTCACATAAGTGATTTTGAAATCCCACCCAATGTGTCTAATGGTAATTATGCTTTCCTCCACAAAGGTGGTATTCAGTATGCATGGGAAGAATGGCCATCTTGTTATTGATGGTCTGAGGGCCAGGGAAGGAAAACTGGCAAGTAATTCCACCTTCAGCACTAAGCCACCAGTCTATCTGGGTGGGCTTCCATCCCTGAAAGTACAGGTAAATAATGGAGATTTTGAGGGTGTTTTTTTTCATTGCACTGTAAATGAAGACACTGAAGTATTGTAAAGGGAGGTCATAATGATGAGAGGGATTTAGATCATCATCATTTAGACTAAGGTCATCTATACATGGTGTCCGCAAATTCCTAATTATAGACACCCTCCGTTCCCCAACTGTGTGCTCAGCCCTCAAATTATCAGCATTTCAGTCTATAAATCGATTGCAGCCATGTGCTCTCCTGATTCCCCTTTACCTCCAAAAGTTGAATTCCTCTTTTCTCCAAGAGCACCTCTTCCCCTTAGAGTGTTCACTTTAGCAGATACTTAAGGTGTCTCCAGCTAAACTAGATTTAGTAATATTCAATACCAGAGGGAGGGATTCCCACTTACTAATCACTGTGATTTTAGGAGGGATTATAGATGTAGAACCTGAGTCTAATCTTAGGTATGCATTGCCTCTGTTACCTTTAAAAATGACCTGTTAAGTATGTGCATCACTACACAATAGTTGTTTGGGGTGGGTGGTTAGTATTTGAAATCAGAATTAGACTGTTAGACCGTCAACATTTTGATGTATCATTGGAAGACAGCTATTCTACAAATAAGATTTTGCAATAACCCTTTCAAGATTTCAACTTTTCTAGCATGCTTGACTCTTTCGTGGTTTACGGGTATTTCTTTCATGACATACTACACATTTTCACTGTATCAGGGACAGTCTTTAGGTGCATTTCATACTTGGGTTTTCCACCATCAAACAGTGCTAAAGAATTGGTTGGCTGATCTGTTATTAAAATAATAGCCATCATGCTTTAATTTGTTATATTATTATTAATTATTATTACTCATGTTCTTAAATATGTTTTCAGAATATACCAAGAAAGAGTTTTGTAGGTTGCCTGAGAAATTTTAAAATGAATGGAAAGCTCCTGAATACTCCTGATCGAAACACTGGTGTCCCTCCGTGTTTGGATGGCTCTTTGGAGACTGGAATATATTTCTTTAATGAAGAGGGATATATTGTCATTGGTAAGTAGTGTAGCAATCGCTACGTGGAGCTATGTCTTTATTATATAATCCACATAGATAGATAGAGACATACATATATAAATATCAGTTTATTATATCATATAGATATAGCTCCATGTTGTACGTGTATATATAGGTGATACTCTTCCCCTTTTTAATGTGCTATTCTAATTATTCTCCCTCCTCCCTTCTCACACCTGCAGATAACGCTTTTGTGATGGATTTGGAATTTAAGATCATATTTAACATTCGTGTGAGAAGTCTAACAGGTGTCCTACTCCATACTGGAAACAAACAAGGCAACTATTTAACTGTTTACTTGGAGGCAGGAAAGGTGAGTGTGGGGTTTATTTCTGTTTGAATTGTATTACCATAACTAAGAAGAGAGGCACCTTACTTTGAACACCAAATTAACTTCGTACAAAAGAAAACCACATTAAAAATACATTTGAAAACTTCATGATGGTGTCTTATAACCATCTCTGGGGAGCGTGAACCTTAAATTTGCTACCATACCAGTATGAGCAGTTTCCACTGTATGCACGCAGGCTTCCATCAGGCAGCTCCATGATAGCCAGTGCACGGTGAAGGGAAGTGTCAGAGAATCCTTCTCTCCTCAGGACAAGGAACACCTGTGGTACTCTGCTCCTACAAAAATCTACAAGGGTTTAGGCCAGTGGATCATGGAACCATGTGCCCTTACTTCTCCTTTAGCCTTCACCAGGCTGCTGGGAAGAGTGCAACCATGGAGCATTGACTGCTCTGTGCAGCTCCCTGTGTAGTTTCTCTGTAGCTTTCTGCACACACCCACTGCAGAATCTCAGCAGTTCTATTTTAGTATCTTTTTCAATAGCTGAAGGGTGTATCAGGGGAGTTGAAGGAAACCCGGGGAAGGAGGCAAGGGAGTGGATTTATGTATGGATAGAGCAATAGTTCCCAAACTTTAACAACCTGTGAACCCCTTTCACCAAAATGTCAAGTCTCGTGAACCCTCTCCTTTTCTCTTTTACCTGAGTATAAATTATAAAAGCCGTGATCTTGGAAATATAAAATTTGTTTTTATGACATGCATATTACACACTATTATTATTTATCATTACACTATTTTTATTATTATGAAAATGGCAACAAAAGATCTCCCTTTCATAGCTTGTATCACTTTGAATAAGCCTGTTATAAGACAAGGCTCCTATGTTTCATCAAGAAGTATCAGATGTGAAACAGCATGAAGGTATTTAAGAAGCCAACTCAAAGAGTTCCTCCTACACAAGCATTCAGGTCTTGAGCAGTTCAGGCAAACAACACACGTTACAACAAAGCTTAAACTTGTTCTTCATAATAATTAAAAAAAAAATACTAGCTGCCTATTTAATTTTAAAAACAGCAAAAAATATCCACCTCCCTTTCCATTACTTAGGTTAAAGGTTAAATCTTCTCACTGTGATAGATATGCTTGCTTTGATCTGCTTAGTTCATGGAAGTCCAGGGGCTCCGGGCTGCTGGTCCTGTGCTGCCAGGGGCCCCTAGGGACAGCTCTGTCCGCCATTAGGGAATTTTTTCCCGAGAACCCCCTGTAACATTTCGTGAACCCCCGTTTGGGAACCACTGGTATAGAGTATACACTATCCTCTCTTAGGACTCTGTAAATGGAATCTACCTTCCTTTAAGGAAGACTGTTTGGGAATACAAATATTTTGACTGTGCCTTTTAAAGTGTTGGTGAAATGCACCAGTCAGTGAGTTCAGTAATTGTTTAGAGTCGGATAGTCTCTTGTCAGTCCTTTCTTTTCCCTAGTAACTTGAAAGATGTTTTACAGGTCACTGCCTCTGGAAATAATGGTGCTGCAGAGTTCCAGACATCCGTCACTCCTCAGCGGTCTCTATGTGATGGACAGTGGCACTCCATAGCAGGTACTGTATCCTCTTGCCTGCTCTTCTGAAACTGGAATGGATGGGAAGAACAAAAAAGATTGCCGCAGCCCTAAATTTAATGCCTATCCCCTTATATACTAAATAATTCCACTGCTGTTTTTTCTGAGAACACTCTTTAGAATAACAACAGGTTGTAATTATTTAAGACTGCATGTCGGGAAGAGAACCTTTGGGCTTTTATGTTGAACACTTTCTCATCCCCATAGGTATTTTGGTATATGTCAGTTTGACTTGGAAATATAGTGAAATAAAACTTCCCCTATAAATCACACTCCTGCAAGACAAACACTTCTTAAAATAGTAGGTCATGGCTAGTGGATGCTTGACTGGAGCAAAGTTACTGATTTACCAAATTCCTTACAGTAACTCAGAAACAGAACATTGTGCACCTAGATGTGGATGCAAAGAGCAACTACACCGTTGGATCATCTGCCTCACATTCTGCTAACGTGGGTCATCCACTTTATTTTGGAAGAGTTCCAGGTAATATTACTTCAAGTTAATGTTTCGTTGCTCCTCCTGGTGTTTTGTTTCTTTTTATGAAAGAAAAAAATCAAACACACTATGGGCCATATCATCTCCTATAAGGGAAAAAACACTCAGGTGACAGGAGACTTAACTTGTATTATCTCATCATTTTTTGTCAGGTAGGCAGGGTCTTGCACGCTTTCTCACACACACACACACACACACACACACACACACACACACACACACACACACACACACACACACACACACGTCTACAGCACAGGCAGGCATAGCCCTGTAGCATAGATGCAGCCTACGCCATTAGAAGGCATTTTTCTATCTGTGTAGGAACACCGCCTCCCTGAACAACATTAATTACCTCAACAGAAGCACTCTTCAGTCGACATAGCTATGTCTACACTGGAGCTTAGGCTGACATAGCTACATCGGTCAGGGGAGTGGTATTTTCATACCTCAACTTACATAGCTATGCCAATATAACTTTCATATGTCAACCAAACCTCCTCCACCCCCCCAGCCCCGAATTGGTAGAGGGTCTACCACTTGAAACACAGAGATATATTATCTTTGGAGGTCAATGCCATCCATTGTGGACCCTGTGTGTTTGCACTGCTTCTCAGCCTCCCCACCACCCCCAAGCCTGCCTGGCTCCATCAGGGTCTGTGCTGTCAGTACCTCTCTACTAGCCACTGGCCCTAGTCCCACCATCAGGGTCAACTTTTTTGTGCTGCAGGAGTCACCATTCTGTTAGGTGAAATTTGGGGCAGGAGAGAGGGAAAAAATGCTACTGTAGAAATGAATTGGAGGCATTGAGGAAGGCAGAGGTAGCTACAGACCTGATGTTTCCTCTTTTCTGCATCCCCCCCTCCCTCAAGCTAGGTCCATGAGCCAAGGGAACTCTGACTAGCCACCAGGGTAAAAAGGGGGTAACACTATAAACATTACAGTATTTATATTGGGTCTGATGCCCCCTCTCTGTTTTCACCCAGTCTACATTAGGTGTCCTCGGGATGTTCCAGTTGGGAGTAAAAACTGATGCTGTAGTCTGATATTTTCATTTATACAAAGTCCTGCTTCTCTGAATGCAGGAGGAACCAAAAGCAGAACGGAGTAGCTTCTTAGCTTACAGGCCCAAACTTCTTTCAGCCAGCACCCCCAACCCAGCACTTCTCTCTAGGCTTCTCTCGGGGTCACTCCATGCTGTCTCAGTCACTGCCTGGTTGTGTTTCTCCCTCTGCCCCCACCAAAACAATGCTCACAAAAAGCCACTCCACCCATATAGTCCAAAACTCCAGGGAAGGTTCACATACTCCTTTTGTTATAGGTGAAGGCTTGAGATGAATTTATCCTTCCAGTTACATTAACTGAAGGGTTTCAGAGTAGCAGCCGTGTTAGTCTGTATCCGCAAAAAGAACAGGAGTACAATTTGTTAGTCTCTAAGGTGCCACAAGTACTCCTGTTCTATTAACTGAAGGGTGCATTCAGACCCATCAATCTCACTGAGCTTTTAACTCAACTCATAGCAAGGTTTCACCCCGTTCATAACAGCAAAACATGATAAAATGTGCAATAATTTTTTTAATTATTTTATTTGCCATAGTAAATTAGTTTAGTTCAACTTGAAATGTTGGTATCATATTACATTCTGAAAGCAAAGACTAGCCAATCCTTTCAATAACCAAATGGAACATCTTAAAGCCACCAGCCTGTTGTATTCAGTGCTTTACAAAACAGCTCCCATTATTTAGCTGCTCTTTCTTCCTTGTCTTTACAGCAGATTTGGAAACACCTTTGCTTCCTGTTCGGGACTCGTTCCTTGGCTGTCTGCAGAACATTAAAATAAATGACAAAGCTGTCTCTGTCAGCAAAATTTCAGAGGTTCATGGTGCAGTCAGCTTGAATGGATGCCCTGCCAATTAACTCTGCCATTACATAATAAGGGAATTATTTGTACCCTCGTTGCGTTGGGTCTCCTGATGTACTGTATGAATTACTGCAATATGGGTTCTCCTTCCCTGATCACTGTGTTACTCTCGTCAATTATGATGTTCAAAATGGCTTACAAGTTGATGCATCTTCTGGAATGGTGGCCTGTGCCAAAGCTAATTAAAAGTATTGGCTTTGTTAGACTCCTTATTACATTTGACTGCTTTCCCGGGCAATTCATTGGGTGTGTGAGATATATACATAAAATATAAAATAGTATTGTTTATACACATAGTGGGCCAAATGCTGCTTTCATCCTCCCTGGTGTAGCATTAAACTAACTCCATTGACTTAGCTGGAGTTATTTTGGATTTACGCTGGTGTGAGTGACTGCAGAATCTGGCCTAATATCAAAAACTTTATACAAATATATACATTTATTTGGGTTGATGAACAGCGTTTATACTGAAGTGTACATTAATGTTAATAATAATATAAATGGAGTTTGAAGCACTTTAAAGAGTGGAACTCTGGAAGATTGTTGCTGTGTTAAGAGTTCTAGGGCCAAATAAATGGAATATGCTCTTTTAAAGTCTTCCATATTCTTATTTGGTTGTAAAATTCTTTTAACACGGCTTTTTCCTTAACTTGTTTTTCATCGTGGCCAAATCCTGCTTGGTTTATGTGAGTAAGCCCATTGACTTCAAGGAGACAGCTTGCCTGAGTAAGTGGGACTGGGCCCATCGTTTCTGGTCAACAGAATTTAGATATGAAACACTTCTGATTAGGAGAACTTTCCCTGTGGCTTTCAGAACCAGGATAGATGCTCCGTTTGTTTTCCTGATGAAACGAAGACAAGACCGATTTATTAACACTGAAGTCCTGAGCACACTGTCACTTATACAGCACAAACTGCAACACTAAAACCAAGAAAATGCTTCGTTTGACATTCAAGTTTGTCTGACCATGATCCCTTATCCCACAGAACCCTGTTTGCATTGTTATTATGGATATGGGGCTGGGCTGAGTAGATGCCGTGGGGCTTCAATCACCACATTCATTCAAACCCAGCATTTTCACCCTATTTAAGTATTAGTCCACTCCCCAGTGCACAGCCCCTATCCTTGTCTGAAAACTGCACTCGCTCGGCATCTTCCAAGGCTCTGCAAGTCTCTTTGGAAGCTCTTATGTTGTTCCTAAAGCCAGCCACTAGGTGGCATAAGATAGCAGTATAAACAGACCTCAGGTCCCACAGGCTGTGTGGTTCATCTCCATGATGTGTCCAATGCCTTCCAGCCCAAGATTCAGCAGCGCTATCTATGTTTGGGTTTGGCACGGCATGCAATATGGATAGTAAAACATGCTGCCTAGCAAAATGCCCCTTATGGATTTGAGCGTTAATTTCATAAAAAATCTTGTGGCTTCAATGCGTGTGTTTGAAAATCAAACCCCAAACCCTCCATTATACCAAATCTGTGTGTTGCTCCTTTTTCTGTGGCTATTCTGTTAGGGGCAAGGCCAACCCTCTCTTTGCAAAGCCAGCCCTCTCTTTTCCCGTATGGAGGGTTCTGTAGCACCATAGCCAGTGTAGTTCTGCTGCTCTATGGTAAGGGGTGGACAGAGTGTGGGGAAACGGCACAGAGGATTAGCTGTGACAGGGACTAGAGGATATGGTGCTGCATGGATCCACCTGTATCACACCCCTGGAGGTGGTCTAATGACCCTTAAGCTATTTCAGCAGAGAGCAGGCAGCAGCTAGATGGTATTTATATAGGATGTGTCTTCACACTGTTAAAGAAGCTTTCCAATGGGTAAGTTAGCCAAAACTATTGAAAGGTGCAGTTATTTTACAACCTTAGTTGGCAATAACATTTCCCAGTGCAGGAGAGGAAAAACAGTAAAAGACATGGAAAAATTCTCCAACAATTCCCCAGCAGTATTCCCATAATTCCTACCTGCCAAACTGCTCCCTGCAGCAGATTCTCCCTGACTCACAAAGTAGTGATGAGTCAGTCTAATCCTGCTCCCCACAGCCCAGAAAGGGCAAGTTCTTGTTTTTCAGAAATCCTAAAACCGGGGGAGGATCATTGTGATCATCTAATCTGACCACCTGTATAGCACAGGCCATAGAATGTCCCCAAAATAATTCCTAGTTTTGCGTAGATGAGATTTAGTATCACAATCCGAGGCAGATCTTGGATTCCAGTCCCCTTGCAATTGGTTTCATTTAACCAGGGCTCGTTCTAGCGCTGACTGGAAACATATTTAGAAATATTTATTGAGTAAGCTCTAGTGATTAGTAAGTGTTACTTTAAAAGCTGACTGGCTGTAATATGTATTGTAATTGTGTTGCGAAGTCAGTTCTGTTTTTCATCATTTCTTCAGTCATGTTGTTTCCATAATTGACTGGTCACCCCATAGTAAAAGTCTGTCTTGTCAACTTGTGCCAACAAGTAAAACAATCAAGAGCTTGGATATATGCACCTAAACACAGATAAATCTATAATGGGCTGATAAACACCTGCTGAAAATCCTTTAGAGTTTAGATCCCAGCAGTCACTGGGAAAACCCTACTTTACGAAGAGATTTGTTTCTGATTAGAATACGCTGGTAATTTTAAAAAATCTGATTACAAGAAGAAATTCAGGTACTAAACAGTGAGCTGCAGATCATACATTACACCTGATCTGTGTATGGAATATTCTGAGCTTTCCCAAATGAAAACCATCTTCTTTCCTGAAAATGAGGGTTTGTTCATTAGAATAGCTCCAGCTCACCAACTGCAGAGATGATGTACTGAAAAAATTACTTTTGTTTCAGTTCTGCGCAGAATTCATTTAAGTGTAAAAACACCCCAAAAAAACTTTGATCCAAGTCAAGAATGATTGAATCCTATTTCTGATCAAAAGTTGGCCACATGCAGTACTTGATAACAATCCAGCCCAAGTTTAGTAATGTCATTATAATTATGAACGTTACCAAGGCACTCATACCAAGCCCTCTGCAATTCTCCAAGACAATGAGTGGAACTGATCCAAAGTCCACTAAAGACAACGGAAAGACCTGCTGAATTCAATGGGCTTTGGATCAGGCTCTTTATGGATACTTTAAAAAAAATACATATTTTCTAAATAACTATTCTATAGTATCCGCCCGTCCTCCTTCCAGTTACACATATAGCATTGAAAAATAAAGCTGCCGTATATAAAAAAGCGGAACACGGTCTCCACATAGCTAAGACACAGCAAATATGACTATTCTTACAGAAACACAATTCTTACATTGCCTAAACATCTGATAGGAAAAAAGGTTAAACCCATGCATTGGCAAAACAAGTAAAAGGCTGCTATTGGCAATGGAGAGACAAAAAGCAGGTTGAGTAGAGAGACCTTCAGTACCTGGCTTGGAGACTAGGGAGAGGCAAATATGAAAATACAAAGCCTGGTAAAATAACATCCCAGCATCCCATCTTCCCAATAAAGAGGATGGAACAAGAAGCAAATGAGATACAGCTAATATAACAATCACACTAAACCTGCAACCTCCTCTTCAGCTTTCCTCATTTCTTCCCTCAATTCTGTCCAACATCCTACTGTTAAAATCAGGTTTCTGAATCAGCATCCTGCCTTGCCCACCCACCTTGAGTCCCTGCCCTGGCGTCCTATTTCCTTCCACATCAAATTCAGACTCTCGTCTTCACCCTCAAAGCTCTCTGCAACTCTACCCCTGCACACAGACCATTGCTGGATCCTCCACATATGCACTTCATTTGCCAGTTCAGCTCACTTTGATGCATCTCTGGTCTCCCACAAGCAATTCCATAGCGCCCCTTATTTCTGTAAGAACTGCCATGCCCCTGTGTGCAAAGCTGCCTCATTCTCCTTCATCAAAACCCATTACTTCCCGGATAGCCTTCCATTGCTGACACCCTCCCTGCTCTCTTCCCGATTATACTTAGATGTTCAGATATAAACAAACAAAATCAGTATATGGGAGGAACTAACATAATGTGTGTAACAGTCTCATAAGCTTCACTGTTGAATCAGTTCACTAGCCGTGCCCCCTACCTACCCATTGTTTGGCTTCCCTTATAGCCCTGCTGTGGTATGTCTAATTTAGACTGTAAACTCCATGTGACCTGTCACTTTCTGTCTGTAAAGCAAAGCCAGTACACTTGTGGTACTGTATAAATAATAAAAAATCATTAATAATAGCGAAAAACGTCACACTGAATAGTCTTCTCGGCATTCCAGCAAGGAGCGGGTCCCAAATGCACTCATAACCAGCAAGGCTCTAATTCTCCTCTCACTCATGCTGCTGTGAGCCAGTAATAACTTCACTGATTTCAGAGGCGCCCCCTCCGCCAGTGTAAAACAGTCAAGGAGCCTGAGGCCTGGTCTACACTAAGCGTTTAAACCGGTTTTAGGAGCGTAAAACCGATTTAACGCCACACCCATCCACACTGAGAGGCCCTTTATATCGATATAAAGGGCTCTTTAAATCGATTTCTGTACTCCTCCCTAACGAGAGGAGTAGCGCTAGTATCGGAATTACCATATCGGATTAGGGTTAGTGTGGCCGCAGATCGACGGTATTGGCCTCCGGGTGGTATCCCACAGTGCACCACTGACCGCTCTGGACAGCAATCTGAACTCGGATGCAGTGGCCAGTTAGACAGGAAAAGCCCCGCGAACTTTTGAATATTTCCTGTTTGCCCAGCGTGGAGCTCCGATCAGCACGTGTGGCGATGCAGTTAAAAATCAAAATAAAGAAAGAGCTCCAGCATGGACCATGCAGATGTGATTGCTATAAGGGCAGGCAAATCTGTTCTATCAGCGCTCCGTTACAGAAGACGAAATTCAAAATCATTTTTAAAAAATCTCCAGACAGACGCCATAGCAGGGACTCAGCGCACTGCTGCATGACAAGCGTAACGGAAAGCCAAAGAATCAAATGGACGCTCATGGACTGGAGGACTCAAGCTATCCCACAGTTCCTGCAGTCTCCGAAAAGCATTTGCATTCTTGGCTGAGCTCCAAATGCTTCTAGGGTCAAACACAGTGTCCATGGTGGGTTGGGCATAGCTTGGCAATTTACGCACCCCCCCACCGACCCCCAAAAGTGAAAGGGAAAACAATCCTCTCTTGACTCTTTTACATGTCACCCTATCTTTACTGAATGCTGCAGATAGACGCGATGCTGCAGCACTCAACACCAACATCCTTGCTCCCCCCCCGCCATGGGTGGCTGATGGTACAATATGGCTGATATCCATCGTCATCATCAGCCTATTGGCACATGGGGCAGTGCAAAAGGACTGGTAACCATGCCGACTAGCATCAGTGAGGTCGATCAAGGGTGCCGTCTTCATCATAGCAACAGGGGGCTGAGCTCCATCAGCCCCCACCCTTCATGTGTAAAGAAAAGATTCAATTGCCCCTGGACTAGCAGCGGGATGCTGGGCTCCTCTCCTCCACACTGCTTAATGTCCTGTCTGGACTATCATAGCAGCTGGAGGCTGCCTTCCACTCATTTCTCACTAACAAGTCACTGTGTCTTATTCCTGCATTCTTTATTACTTCATCACACAAGTGGGGGGACAATGCTATGGTAGCCCAGGAAGGCTGGGGAAGAATGGAATCAACAGGTGGGGTTGTTGCAGGAGCACCCCCTGTGAATAGCATACAGCTCATAATTTCTGCAGGATCTGACACAGAGCAGCTGTGCTCTCTGGTTCTCTGATACAGTGGTTCTCTAGTACACTTGCCCATATTCTAGGCAGGACTGATTCTATTTTTAGATACCAAAAAGGGGGGATTGACTCAGGGAGTCATTCCCAATTTTGGCTTTTGCGCCCCTGGCTGAGCTCACCCAGGGGCACTTATGACAGCAGCAAATGGTGCAGTGCAAAAGGACTGGTAACCATGATCATCTTATTACCAATTTATGGTATGGTAGATGGTACAGTATGGCTGGTAACCATCTCTGCTGGCATGCAAAAGCAAAAGCATGCTGCTGTGTAGCGCTGCTGAATCGCCTCTGTGAGCGGCATCTAGTACGCATACGGTGACAGTCACAAAAGGCAAAACAGGCTCCATGATTGCCATGCTATGGCATCTGCCAGGGCAATCCAGGGAAAAAAGGCGCGAAATGCTTGTCTGCTGTTGCTTTCCCAGAGGAAGGAGTGACTGACGACATTTACCCAGAACCACCCGCGACAATGATTTTTGCCCCATCAGGCACTGGGATCTCAACCCGGAAATTCCAAGGGGCGGGGGAGGCTGCGGGAACTATGGGATAGCTACGGAATAGCTACCCACAGTGCAACGCTCCAGAAATCGACGCTAGCCTCGGACCGTGGACGCACACCACCGATTTAATGTGTTTAGTGTGGCCGCGCGCACTCGATTTTATACAATCTGTTTTGCTAAACCGGTTTATGTAAATTCGGAATAATCCCGTAGTGTAGACGTACCCTGAGTCTCCTCTCCCATACACCAATATAAAACTAGTGTAAGGGAGAGGGGAATCATCAGGCCCCTTAAATCATTTTCTAGGACTATTCTTATTTATTTGTATTATCACAGCATCTAGGAGCCCTAGTCATAGACCAAAAGCCCATTGTGCTAGGTGCTGTACAAACACAGAACAGAAAGACAGACTTAGCCATCTTTCATTGAAGGCCGCATCCCAGTCAGATTGTCATACACACCCAAAAGCTACATTAAAAGTCCATTATTAAAGTTGCAAAGTGAAGCATGCAAAAGTGAGGAAATGCCAGAATTAAGGTTGCCTGGTCAATTTGAATTCAGCTCTCTGGTGCCTACGCATTAGGACAAAATCTGTAATTACATGATGACATACTAATTTTTCCACAGGACCACTACCTTACTCAGGGGGCCAGATTCTCAGCCAGTGAAAATCAGCCAAGGATTAAGACTTTGACAGCTACACTGATTTACAGTAGCTGAGGCCCTGGTCCAATGATTTCAGTGGCGTTACTTCTGATTTACACTACTGCGAGAGCAGAATCAGGCCATAAGTGGAAACATTTTGAATGTTCAAATTTTTGTACTTCACATTATCTTGCTAAGGAGGCATCCGTTCGCAAGCATTAGTCGCTAAAGGAGACATACGGCCCCTTTGGCATTCTTGGGGGGAAAGTGATTCCAAATGATTCATGTGTATTGAGAATAAAAACCAAGCACCACAAAAATTGCTACTAATCTTCACCATGAATTAATTAAAAAGGAATGAAAAGGTTAAACCCTCCCACAGTAGCCTGAAATGCCATCAGACTGACTGTGGCCTGAGCCTCAGCACAATGCTGATTTACCCAGGTAAGGATTTGGTCCTTTATGTCCAATCAACTGTTGGGATCCTGGTTCTTGTTCTGGAGATTGAGAGAACACTGTATATCTATTCCTCAAAAATATTATTAAAGTGACTTTGTTATGAGGAGTCAAAATAAACATTTTGTTTAGTCAGGAAGGGCCTCTTGGCCTCCCATGGAAAAACCCATGGACAGGATAAAGTAGTTAGAAAACTCTGCATCTGATACCTGTTCGTCTCTAGGGGCAATGAGTTCAAGCTACATGGAGGCAGCAAGGGGACCGGCCACAAAACCTTGCAACACAGAGAATCTGTGCAAAAATCAGGTTCTGATCCTGTGCATCTATACTGCTTCCGTGTCCCCCAGCAGCCGGGCTGCACAGCTCCTCCTGTTGCTGAGCAGCATTCATTCCTGCCAGTTTTCCCAGCCTCAGGTTGTCAGGGGAGCTGCACAGAACAGATTCTCTGTGGCTCCACCTCTTCTGTGGCCAGACACTCCCCTGCAAACTCACAGTGGTGTTCACTCAGAGGGGATCCCAGGGCATGGGGGTGAGGGAGGGGAAGAAGGATAGTGTGAAGCTGCCACTCCCCCATATTTTTTTCTGCTTTCTGACCCTTCTTTCTCTTCTTTGCTCCAATTTGAATGGTGGAAGAAAACATCTGGCCTCTAACGACAGATAACCAAATTTACATGCATGCAACTACCAGCTAATTAAACACGTCTGTCTGCAGCTGCAAACAGCAATTAGTCATCCTGAAAGCTTTCCACGCCTCTTCCTGCCTATTTTTCGGTCCCCATTAAGAATGCCAGCTGAAGCACATATCTCCTCTGTGGCACATTGAAAGCTGAGCTCCTTATGTTTCTGAAGAATGTCGTGTGACTAAGCTTAAACCCCTTGGTGCAGCTTTGATAAGACTGAACCTTTGCTTATTTTAATCAATTCTGAGAACAACAGTGCTTTTTGTATAACAAGTGATGTAATCAACCTAAATCCAAGCACCATAACTTCCTCCAGATCAAATACGTGCACTGAAAGAAAAGATAGGATCGGGGCCTTCGGTTTGGTTCCTAATTCTGTCCCCTGACCTCTAGGGAAGATTCATTTCTGGCTCAGAACTTTGTGGCAGACCCATGTCTCCCTCCATCTGACCAAAACAAAAACCTGAATCCAAGCACCTTTAAACTGTAGGGAAGTTTGGCTCTGGATCTGAATTTTGTACCTCAGATCCATCTCAACTTAAAAGGCATATAACCAAACTGAATCACAATCACACCAAGTAAATTTACAAATCCTACCACTGCCTTCACTGCTGTGCAGTCCACTGGCAATGGAACCATGGGTGCAGTTTGCTGTACATACAGTAGTGGGAAACATAAGGGAGGTCCTCATCCCTTTTGTGACAGAGCCCAGTACTTTGAACAGGAGGAATAAGCGTTGTTATCAGCTGCAAGTGTTCTCAGCTGCAAGTGAAGCGTTATCAGCTGCAAGGTGGAATAAGCGTTGTTATCAGCTGCACGTAAGAAGCCACCGGCAATGCGCAACAAGTTGTATTGGTCCTACAAAACCCAGGTAATATGCAGTGTATTCTTGAGTGCTATCTACTGGCACCCTATCTATTAATAAATCTCTCCTGCAAGGGCAGGCAGTGGGAGGGGTAGGGACTAGGGACAGGCTAGAGAGGGCAGGCCCATAGGAAGTTACAGGGCAACTACAGCCATTGGAATGTGGTAGGTTCCATGAAATGACAACTTTACTTTGAAGATGGGGATTATTCATCCTACACACCTCACATCTGCCTGCTGCACTGTCTTCTTGAGCTGAGCTGGGCAATGGATTTGCCTTTAACTGTGGGTCTGGCAATATGCAAGCATCTTTGCTAAGCAATCTCTAAATGTGTCTGAAATGAAATTCTTCAGTATAGTTAGTAACATTTCCATCTGACTTATTTATGTATTTTATTGATTTCTGCTGCCTCTCTCTTGCTCTATTAGGTAGGCCCTTTAAATTATGACAACTGAACAAACACAAATTACATATGCCACTCAGCTTAATTGGTGGTTTAATATCAGAACTACTGCTACCATAACTTTGCCAGCAAACTTTAGTAGGTGAGGATCAAAACAATTCAAGTAATTAAATTAAAACCAAACAGATACAGTAAACAAAATCATGAAGGTTTTCATCATGCCTTGACACATTTAAAAATATGCATAAGATCAACTGTTGGCAATGTTTTAGATCATTTTCAAATTACCAATACAGTAATTAATAGATTTATAACTTCCAATTGCTATAGTTCAGGGATCGGCAACCTTTGGCACTCGGCCTGTCAGGGAAATCTGCTGATGGGCCGGGACGATTTGTTTACCTGTCTGCAGGTTTGGCCGATCGCAGCTCCCACTGGCCGCGGTTCACCATTCCAGGCCAATAGGGGTTCTGGTAAGCAGTGGCCAGCACATCCCTCGGCCCGAGCCACTTCCCGCAGCTCCCATTGGCCTGGAACAGTGAACTGCGGCCAGTGGGAGCTGTGATCGGCCAAACCTGAAGACAGGTAAACAAATCATCCTGGCCCACCAACAGATTTCCCTGACAGACCAAGTGCCAAAGGTTGCCGATCCCTGCTATAGTTTATCAGTTTGGTTTTATTGGTATCACCACCATTTCTCATAGTAACTTGGGTACAAAAATCCTAAAGAAAATAAAAAATTAGGAAGAAACATATTTTTGAAAACCGGTGTGAAAATAGTTGTATGTTTTATATGGGTGCCAAGAAGTCTGTTGGGAGATCAATAGTTAATGCAAATACAGTATTTGGTTCTTTGGAAGCATCAGTGTCTTTTAACAATTACGAAGAAACCCTGACCAAAGATACTGATGGACACTAACTAGCACTGTAGTGTAATTACATGTATGGGTAGTTCGAGTATAGATGCACTGAAGCAAGCACATTCCATTACCAAATCCAGGCAAAAATGTTAAGACTAACTTCTAGGAGAAGTGAATTAATTCTTTCATTTGGAACCCTTTGAAAGTTCAGAAACATGCTTACATATCTGAATGAAGGCAAACTATGCAGACACATGTAGATCTGTGCCTGCTTGAAGGTATATGGCTGCATTGGCATGTGCTGATCGACATCACATACAAGTGAGTTCAGTAGAATTCATAGCATTTGTAAAAAGTGTCACATAGTGCCTACAGGCCTCAATAAAGCCCTGATTGTGGTGGGCTTCAATTATGGTATATGCATAAGGGAGTGACTATAATCATGTGATCTTTCCCCTGTTGTGATGCTAACACTGGTATCATGTGGATCTACAACACACGCCCATGGTGCCACCTTCTATAATAACACTCAACAATAATTTCATGAAGTCCTGTTGTGAATCATGCAGAATCCCTCCTCTACCCACTCTGTTTCACCTAGTTTCTCTTCTGTTTCCACTACTCTTTGTTCCTTTTCTTCTACCTCCAGGCTCCAGCAGTTCTCTCCTTCTGTTTCTGCTCCTCTCTCTTGTTCTCCTCTTTCTGCCTCTGATCTATCCAGTTTATCTACTCTCCCCTGCCTCCGGTTCCTCCACCAGCTGCCCTCCTAGGCACCCACCTAATTAGAGCAAGAAGAGAGCAAAATGAGGGGGATGAGGGCTACCTTCATGGCTCCAGCACAACTGAGCTCCCAGTGCACCGGCCATGACAGCATCAGGAAAGCCGCTGTGCTAACTTCTTGAAGATAGATGCAGTCTTGGGATAAAATTCAGTCATAATAAATAATTAGCCTGCTTTAGTACATGACTATAAAAAATACCTTTCTGCATTGCTGTCAGTGGATTTCAATAAAGGAAGGGGCATGCAAGAGTGAAAGCTATCCTGTTTCCAATTATAAGAGAAACTCCCTATTATTCATGTTTTTGTTACTCAGCCTTTTTGTATTGATTTACCTAAGTGTAGTGGGATTAGCTGCCTGCATCTCTGTGCTGCTGATACAATAGTTCATCATAATGTTAATAAGAGCTCTGGATAGAGGTGAAATGGCTTTCATAGTCTACACTAGTATTTCCCCAGCATCCTTCTCTCAGAAACTCAGTATTATCTTCAGAAATGATCCTCTGTCAAACTCACTGCTGATTTAATGAGTTGGACAGATGAGTGTGAAGTCAATGGGGGTTTTGCCATTGCTTTCCAACAAGCAAGGATTTCATCTTTGGTTCAAATGACAGAATTTAAAAGGGAGATACAAGGTGCGTGAGGTAATATCTTTTATTGGATCAACTACTGTTAGGTGACAGAGACAAGCTTTCAAGCGTACACAGAGCTCGTCTTCAGGTCTAATACCCTGGGACTGACATGGCTACAACAACATTGCATAGAATTTTAATGTCTTATTTATAGAGGTAACTAAGTAGTTAGGTACATAAATTCTGTCAGTCGCAACCCAGAGCTAATTGAGGGCTCAAAATTGGAGGTCTTTTTTTTTAAAGTAAAGGGATGCTTAGAAAACCGCACAGCAAGCAGAGAAAAAATCATACCTTCATTTACACCTACAGTGCTACAGAGTAACTGAGGAAGAGTTTAGCCCAAAGTATAGAGATGAAACGACAGATAAGATCTTTATTTTGCTTAATTTAGTGTTAGAATTTTCTGAATTGAAGTGTTTTTCTGGTTGACCAAACATTAGCTTCCTAATGTGTTAAATCCTCTGTTAAATCTTATCTTTGATGAGGAAAAATGATACCATCAAGTGACAAAAACATTATCCTTACTTTTCGCTGTGTAGTTATAATTCAGGGACTGTTGGGTGAACCACTCTTATCAAAACTCTTAGTTTTTGATATTAGAAGAGCAGATGAAAAAATGAAAGGCATTGGTATAAAGATTATTTAAGTATGATCAACACTACCCAGCTGTTGCCTCTGGCGATTACTATCACTTGATTGTGCATGAAAATTATCCTGCTTGAAAGCACACATTTAACAGATTTAATAGAGGAAGAGCCCTTCACTTTGAGCTTACAAAGGGAAATGATGATTCTTCTCACCCCCTTTAAATTATATAGCACAGGCAGTTATTTTCCTGAGCACATGTGGCAAAACTTTTCAGACCATAGCACTGTTTCACAGATGATAATCCAGCAACTAGAAACAATAACTTTGACAATCAGATACATCTCTTGCCCCTCAGAGTGTTTTAGGACTTTATTCTGCCTTATGATGTATGTAACAATACATGTTGCTTCTTGGAAAAGTCAGCTGCTGTGTTTATGTGTGCAAGTCCCAGAGCTGATTTTTTTAAATCAAGTCAAGGATGCACAGAACACCACTTACTGGAGGGCAGGAACACATTCTTAAAATGTAAGTAACTAAAACAGCCAGGATCTAGGATTTTTGTTGTTCAGATTCCTGCATATGCAAAGGAACAAGCTCGCCATCTTTGTCAGTTCAGGATTATTAAGGTGCACTGTTAACAGAACTGTCCAATGGAGGAACCAAATCTCCTATGCACTTTATTTGAAATGTAGCAACTTTATTTCAGTGATGAAGACAAATAATGTGGCTACCACTTTTGACATACCTCAGTAATGTCTGGTTACAAGAAGAGTAAAACTGAAAATAAGTATGGGTGGGGAAAAGGAGGCTTCTCCCAGAAGTAAGTGTCATGAATCACCATGAGAGAGTTTAACTACTGGGATGTATTCAGTAATATAATATGAAACATGCACACGATTCCTAAAGGTAGCAGGGACAATAAATAAAAATAGTATTCACAAGTTCATATTTAAAGAGTTAGGAACACTAATCTACACTTATATACAGTGTCCTCCATCCAAGGTGCTTAGAGCATTTAAACATGGAGTACGGAAGCCTTACAACATACCTCTGAGGTTGGAAAGTATTATTATCCTGTAAGGACACCCTAATCAAGTCATTTGTGAGGAATGAACCTCTGGCTCTAAGAACATACGTCTCTACTGCTTGAGCTAAAGAATGTGGTCCATTAGTTTGAAGGAAGAAACATACTGAGAAATATTTTTTATGTGGGCCAGACACCTAGAGAGGGATAAAGATCCACGCTGGGTTAATGTGAGTTACAATTACCATTTTACAGATGGTAAAATGATACTGACGCTGATGTACAGAGACGTTCAATGCCTGATCCAAGTTCACATAAGAAAGTTGTGCTGGAATCTCTTGTCTGCAAGTCCTGTGCCTTAACCCCAAAACTTTTATTCCGCCCTAGATCTTAAAGTGGGGTTCCCGCCTGCAACTATATTTCAGAAAAAAAGAAAAAGGATGTGCTTTTAGCATCTGCCAGGAGAGGAACTACATATTGGTTGAGGAGTCTTAGGAAAAGAAGCTAGAAGTCACTAGATCCATTACAGAGGATTCAAGGCTCCCGCTCCTTAGCAAGGTCAGTTCTCAGTAGCTCTATGAACCCCTATAGCTATCCCCCTCAGTCTCTCCCTTCTGTGTACCTCAACTCTTAAGCGCATTGATTTGACTTTCCTCTCCCAAGTAAAAGGTACGTTTGTGTCACCCACCTCCTCCCAGCTTGGGCCACAAAGGAGTAATTTGAATGTAAAGAATTAAGCTAGCATGTAAGTGTCCCAGCCTAGCAAGGCTGGACAACTATGCTATGTTTGTTGACTGACTGGTTTTATCACAGGCATTTTCAACAAAACATACCCAGCCCCTTTCTCTAACCGGGAAGAAGAGCAGGCACTGGGAATACCAAAATCTGACCTCAAAATTAAACCACATAAATTAAAGCAAAAAACCCAAAACAATCTCCCACCCAGTGATGTTTCTATTTCTGTAGAGCAGGGTTGGGGGACAAAATGATGAAAGCATTTGAATATTTAAGATACTATATATGTCTAAATCCCCAAAGTGAGCTAGGAAAAGTGTGAATAATCTTTAAATAACTCCCTACCAAATCATATTAATGCATCAAGCTTCATGACAACTGTGAAAATGTACTGAAAAAGTATTGTTAAACTAGTGGAAACATAATAACCCTTAGTTGGAGTGAGCTTGTGAGTTATTTATTATGTTATGATCATTATTAGCTATGACCTACAACCATTTTTTATTATCTTAAACTACATGAACATTTTCACGACACTAATTTAGACACTTTACTACAGCTGAAATGTTTGTCATAATTATCTACAGCTTTGCAGATCATTAATTTTCCATCAGAAGCTTGAAACCATTATGGCACTTTTTAAATGATTTTGCGGGTGTATTTGCAAATGAGAAAAGAGAGAAAGAAAGAGATTTATCCGTTCATAAATAAGGCCAGTCTGTTAGCTGGATTTAAGCATTTAGGGTCCTTTGTGATAGAAGCAGCCTAAGTAGATATTTTCTCCTGCTAAGATGGAATTCTGAGCTCTGTGAGAAGTCAGCCTTCTGAAAGTAAAGCATTTTAAATTGTCTTTTAAAAATTCTAATATTGTGATGGTACCTTAGATAATATTAGTCTGTGTGGGAAGAAGTTTTCCCAAGTAATTTTGGTAAACTAGGCCAGCATGTGACTGCTGCCTGAACAGAGCTGTTGTTAGTATTTAATACTTGTTTTTCCTTTGTTTTCTCTGGAATTATGCACATATGTTTGGTGTTGATTCTGAAAAAAACTGTTATTTAATGTTCTTTAAATAGCAAAAATAACACACCTTCATATGTTACAGTACAAAATTCCAGCTGTGTGACTGCATATGACAATGAATTTTGTTTTATATTATAGACTTTTTAAAAATATATTATTTGTTACATTTAAGCAGAACAGTCAGTGCCAGAAAGTCTAGAAGCAGCAACAAGTAAATCCATGAATTCATCTCTTTGTATGATTGAGTAAATGTTGGGTCCAGAGCAATAGTAAATCTGGAAAAAGCCTGAATTTTGTTAGCCCTGTAGCAGCAAGTAATAAAAGAACCAGTTGCTAGTAGTGGAGATTAGGGACATCTAAGAGTGGTCAGACGACTCTGAAAGTGTACCCATTTTAGGGTGACCAATAGCAAGTGTGAAAAATTGGGACGGGGGTGGGGGGTAATAAGGGCCTATATAAGAAAAAGTCCCAAATATCGGGACTTTCCCTATAAAATGGAGACATTTGGTCACCCTAACCCATTTCCTGTGGATCATCTTTGGCTTTTCTTTCTTCCTCTCTGTGAGCTTTGAGAAGGCCACTGAAAAACAGGCCAGGAGTACCTACAGTGAAATGACTTGTGGATCACATTTTGTATTCCCACTGACTTCACTAGGTGCTTCAGGTGTTCACCAAAGGTCAGGATTTAGCCCTAAAAATGACAAATAACATTAAAAGGAAATTGTGGAGAGCAAGCTATGAAGATTAGTGTGATTTTGTAGTATCATTTGGCTGCTGTGCCTTATAAAAAACACATGATGATAACAGATGTAAAGCTCACCTCATAAATATTTAAGTGATTAGACACAATAGGCAGTGACTTTCATTACTGCATGCATCAGTGGTATATTATGAGGTACAAAACCAAAGACTAAGTGACTTTAGCTACTTACAAATGACAATGATTCCTTAGAATCACTTGGGCTTCTCATATCATTCTTACAAAGTGGAATTTATAAATAAAAGAGGAAAACATTCAAAGTTATAAATTCACTGGCTATTACTGACATAGCTCAAACATCCCTAACAGGCCAATCTGAAAGTGACATTTGTATCCTGAATTCTAACCTCTTTTCAGAATTAACAATTGGATTATATTTGACCTTTAAACTAGAGTGACAAGTACTTGAAAGGATTTTAAAGTAATGGGGGCCTGATTCTACACTGTCTTATACCTTGTACAGTTGTGAAGAGTAAGACCATGGGAGATATCTGTATTATTTTTAATAAATACTGTGTGTACCTCTGTTTATGTGATTATTATTATGTTGTCTGCTACATGGGGGGGAGGAGGGGGAAGATAACTCAATCGTGGGTGGTTTTACACATTTCCAAGAAGACAGACAATGACTCTAACTCAATTGCTGGTGTTTAAATGGACAAAACAGTGAAACCACTGCTGGATGGCTGATGAGATGCATAAACTGGATACCCCAGGTTCAGGTATCCCAGGACAGAAAATGGAGCTTGGAAATGGATAAAAATGGCCAGTGAACGCAGAGGTGGAGATGCTGACTGAGGGTCAAACAGACAGACGCAGCAGCCACAGGAGTGATAGATGGTGCAGAGCAGCAGTGGCTGGAGCAGAGCTGAGTCAGTTTGGGTTGATGCTGCAGACACAGCAGCAGCCTACCCAAGAGACTGGTGTGGACCTCCTGACCATGCAATTAAAGCTGAAATACTCCAGCTGGGTTAGTTGGTAGAGTTCCCAGTGTAGTCCAGGCAGCACTGGACTGCCAGCATGCTTGGAGTTTTCCAACCCAGTGAGGAGGAGAGAAATGGCTAGAATGCACCAGCCACACTGGGCAATATACAGTACTTCCCAACTTGTAGGCACTGAGTCAAGGGGTTAAAACAAAGAGAACTTTATTAAGGTGAGAAAGAGGGCAGGATACAACAGAATAAACTTGGGAAACCCAGATATTAATAAATCCATAAATTCTCTGAGGCAAGACTCCAATCCCATAGCGGGCTTTAACAGGAGTCCCAACTTCAGTCCTCCTGGCAACTGTGATGATACCTATGGCGGTAAATGTAATTTCCTAGGTTTTTGGGTGGTGGCTCAAGCTGGCGTTAGTTAAGTCTTCAAGAAAGCCCTTAGAAAATGAACCCAACCTTTTCTACTGCTGTCAACACCTGGCAGAAGGGTTCCACAAGTGCAGGCCTGTCACTTTAAAGGGGTGTCCAGAGATAGTCTGAATGAGGGGTCAAAGATACAGCTCCCCCTGAAGTGTGACAACAGACATTTACAAAGTGAGTGTAATAAGCTACCACCCTGATTCTCCTCTACTACACAGGGTAGTTGTAAATCAGTCTCATAGCTCTTAAAGGATATGAATAATGTAGCTAGCATCCTTTTTTAAAATAAGCTATCCTGGAAGCTAGAGTGAAAATTGTGGCTAGTTAATTAAAGAGAACAATTCTTGTTTGCCCCATGAATTTTACTGACCTTGAAAAATGTTGGTCCGACAGTTAGAAGGAAGAAGATCTCTGTCTAGCCATAAAACAAGTATAGGATAGGCAGCAGCATTGCAGGCTTCTTCATACTGCACTGGAGGGAGCTCTTCTAAGGGAAAAAGGATAATTTGCCAGGGACATTCAGTGATTGATTGATCTCTCTGTTGAGACTGTCAACATACATGTTAATGAGAGCCAACTGTGATGGTGGCTTTACAGTTTGGGTATCTAGCCACTAGAAACTGGACTGGAAACATAATATCATTTCATATAGACTTTTGAAGAGCCATCATAAGGTAATAGTTTTCAACCATTACCAAACCGGGTTAAAGTTGAATTTGTGACTTAGAGGTGAAAGGCTCCAATATCCCATTATCTCATTAGTGATCCATTTTCATCCACAAAGTTTTAAGTTTACAAAGTTTTAGTTCTGTTTAGAGTTCATTTGTGATCAGTTACTGGAATGTAAGAAAAGTTTATTAGGCTGACCTCAAGGTTCAAAAACAGGATAGGTGGGACTTGAGCTATCCAAAAATAAAATAAGTCCAACTTCTGATAAAATGTATTTCTCTGCCAGTTTTCTGAGATCTTTTTCCCAAAAATCAATGTTTCATTGACAGTTATTTATAAAATTTACTTCAGATGCATGGTAGTATTAGAAATCTTCAAAGTAAGATGAAAATGAAGAAAGTATGGATGTGTATCTTCTCTGTTTCTGAAAAAGGGGATAATAATGCTACATTGCTACAAATAGGTGTATTGAGGAATAATTAATTAGTAATAAAACACTCTTTAAAAAGAATAATGCTGTACAAATGCACTTCATATGTTATGAACTACTAAAGTGACATTAAGGATGAGTGGTGGTTTAGGGGGATGGTGGGGTGGAAAGGTGACATTAACCAGTACAAATCCCATATGTTGCTCTGTTCATTTAGGTTTTCACATTACCACAGCCCATCTTGTAAACTGAATCAGCAACTCCATGTCCCCTGTGTAAATCAACCTAACCTTAATCCATCCTCAGTCTGCTAACGCTCTTATCACTATGCAACACACAATGCAACTTGCAGCATTGCTGATCTCAACTGCTGATCTGCTCTGCACTAAAGAGCTGAAATGCAGTTTATAATAGAGGCAATATAAAACTATGGCAATAGGCAGTAAAACTCACACTGCAAAAGTCACATTGCCTTACCACTGATGTTTAATTAGATTACATTTCTCCTTGTACGAATGAAATGCAGTCTTATGCTGCAAAACTATTCCATAGATGTATACTTTTCTGAAGTGGTAATTCATTTCCTAGCTGTAAGATAGACAACTAGTTGCTGAGTAGTAACAACAGCATTTGGTACAGAACATAGATTAGCAGTAGTAGCTCTGCCAAAATGGTCCAGAGAAGCCGGAAGACAAAACTGCAAGGATTCCAAGCTCCTTACACACTGGATCCACAGAACAATAGTGATGAATACTGAGGGATAGCTCAGTGGTTTGAGCATTGGCCTATTAAACCCAGGGTTGTGAGCGCAATCCTTGAGGGGGCCATTTAGGGAACTGGGATAAAAATCTGCCTGGGGATTGTTTGAGCAGGGGGCTGGACTCGATGACCTCCTGAGTTCCCTTCCAACCCTGATATTCTATAACACAGGGCCCTATGCTAAAGTTATTGGGTTATTCACACCAAAGGCTGGGAAACTACATGAATTTGGGGAATAGAGGGGTGGCTGTTTGCTTCTCAGTGGCAGTGATTAGCCTTCAATATCTGTAGCTGTCAGGAAACTCACAGACCATGTATTGCTGCATTGCTTCTTGGACTCACTGGTTACATGGTTGCAAAGAGCGGCTGCCCCCAGAATCACACCTCAGAGTGTGATTCTAACTTAGTCAGTGTTATTTGACAACAGGTTGAGGGGCAGTGATGCTGCCTCAATCCCATCCCTTCTAGGTGTAAGGGAAAGCAAAATGCATACTGCAGAGCTGCCTTTTCCTCGTTCTGTACCTACCCTGAAGATAAACAGATTTGTATTTTGCTCCACTCAAATTTCTTGGAGGGTTTCAGGACTGTGAAGATGGTGGCGTCTTGTGTCTTAACAAAACTGAATCCAGGAAGAAGAGTCTCTTGTTTAGGAAGATGTGGGGAGTTTAACAGTGTGTTAAATTATAATTGTTTGGGTTAGGATTGATACCTTTATGGTAGTACACTTGTCCATAGCTCACTCAATGATCTGCATGATTTGGATTTAAATGAAACTAAAAAAAGGGTGCTCTGGCATGGACGTTAGGCTTTACAGTCAACTTCAGGGGGAAGTTCCCATTACCACTAGTAGGTACACTGGTGAGAGGCATAAGTGCTGGAACTAAGGATGCGGCCACACCCCATGGCTTCAAGTGGTTTCTATTATATACACGGTTTACAGTCTGGTTCAGTGGCTCTCAGCACCCCTAGTGAGGAGTGGGGTAAACTCATGAGTGGTGCCCATTGGCAGAATGGCATAGGGAGAGCTGCAAAGGCATTGCACTAGGAAAAACCAAAACCCTTCAGTCTGTAAAGCAGTGAATTCTCCCTCTTTCACCAGCAGTAAAATCATTTTAAAAAATGAAATAAAAAAAAAGCAATGGAAAGTGAAAGCTGCAATGCAGAGAAAGAAAAGGCTGAGCTTCCCCGCTACACAGCTCTGGGGGCTCAGCTGCTGCAGCCTGAGACACTATGTCTCATACGAGGGAAATAGAGGATTCTGCACAAGGACTCAGAACTATTAATAGCTCTTCTGCTAGCTGTGCAGCTGGAGAGCACTCATGCTGCTGCATGTGCTAGGTGCCCCAATGCAGTGAAGAGAGGGAGTGTTGGGAGGACATGAGAAAATGCAAAGGGTGAGGAAGGAAACTCAGAAAAGCTCCAGGCACAAACTCCCTCCTACCCTGTACATGGGACTCCTGCCCCATCCCCCTCCAAAAAAACCTCCAACCCAGCCTGTTCCCTGGAATCCACAGATTTAATATTTTTGAGGAAGTTTGCAGGGAGGGGGGGATTTTGAGTGTGTGGAAGGGAGCTGGTCCATGAGACATTCTCTTGTGCATTACAGGATGAAAATGCTTAAAACCCACTGTGTGTACAATTGCAGTTATGTACTTGTAAGCGGTCTAGTGGGATTCTGGAAGGAGAAGGTGGGTGAGGTGATACCTTGTATTGGACCAACTTGTGTTGGGGAGAGAGACAAGCTTTGGCGCGACACAGAGCTCTTCTTCGGGTCCCTCTGAGTCTGTGCGGTTAAGGGCTCCCCTGTACGGATCCCTTTGCAGGACTGGGTCCTAAATCCCCCTGCTTAGCCTCCCAAGCTGCTGCTGCTGGATCACTGCGGGCTCGGGACACCCGGGTGGCCCAGCGGGCGGCGGCTCTGCGCTTTGCTGCGGGCACAGTTCGCTATCGCTCCACGCAGCCGCTGGCTGCACCCCAGGCTGGGAACTGGCTGCGGGCGTTGGACCCAGCGCCCTGCCGCTGCTCCTGGCGGCGACGCTGCCCTCACCGCCCCTCTCGGCGCTCGTGCGCCCCGCGCGCGCCCAGCGGCAGCCGCCGCGCGGCCCCCCCAGCCCCCTTCCACCCCCGGCCCGGCTGCAGCAGCAGCAAACGCGGACGGGCGAGAAGGGCAACAGCTTCGTCGCCCACGCGCAGTTCTCTCGCGCATGCGCGTTATCAAAGCCTTTGCTGTAGAGCAGGGGGCGCGTGAGCAGGCTCGGCACCGCAGCGGGCACCACAGCGAGGGAGCGGCCCAGGCTCCTCCCCCTGCCCCCCTCCCGTACGCGGCGCCGCCGGCCGGCTCCCCTCCCGCCTCAGGTGACAGGAGCCCGGGGAGCCGGCTCGGTCTCGCCGCCATGGCCGGGTCGCAGCAGCCGCCGCCGCCGCTGGAGGACGAGGAGTCGCCGCTGCCTGTCGAGGACGCGGAGCTGGCGCTGGCCGGGATCAACATGCTGCTGAACAACGGCTTCCGCGAGTCCGACCAGCTCTTCCGGAAATACCGGTACCAGCCCCCGCCTCCGCCGGGCGTCCCTGCCCCTGTCCCCCCGCAGAGCCGGGCTCCGAGGGCAGGGGCTGCTGCCCCCCGCCGCCGGATACCGCTTCCCGCTGGCCCGAGCCGCCAGTCCTCAGCCCCGGCGCAGCACCTCGGCTCCCCCCACCGACACCTGCCCCGGCTCACCCCCCCCCCCGGGCGGCGCGGCGCTGCGCTCTCCGCCTCCCCCGGTGCGTGTGCGAAGCCCGCTCCCTCCTTCCCACGCAGCGTGGGCAGCCGCTCGCTGTGCGCCCCGCCTGAGCGGGAGCGGCGGACATCCATCCACATGGCGGGTGTCGGGCTACCAGGGCACTTCCTCGTGCAAACGGTTACGGCAGGAGGTGGTTTTGTGATGCCGTCAGGCTTTTCTCTCAGTTCCCTAGGGCGGGTTAACCACTCAGCGCTACATTTTCTTCCCCGAATTGCTCTGCAAGAAAAAGACTGCCTGCCTCTGACTCTTAAACAGGTCCCAGCCTTGCATGAGAAGTGAGGATTCACAGATTTCTGTTAATAAATCTGAGCTCTAGGGAAACATTTCAATATGTGATATTTGCAAACTGTTAGTCTGTATCACCTGACTTGACAGAGGCGAACCACCATTTTTTTTAAATATAAAAACCAGGGGAATTTACCTTTCCTTGATGTCAAGTATCAGAGGGGTAGCCGTGTTAGTCTGGTTCTGTAGAAGCAGCAAAGAATCCTGTGGCATTAGTCTATAAGGTGCCACAGGATTCTTTGCTGCTTTCCTTGATGGGCACTTGTAAATCTCACGATCACTGATGAGTAGCTACGCATGTGCACAGAAGAATAAACAATAAGATTTGCTTAATACACTTGTCTTCCAATGAAAACATCCTGAAGATGTTTAGTGTTTAAGCTTATATGTGAGTGAGTGAGTTGGACTGAGACACTAGATAGTGACAGGAGGTAACTTGAATGCTACTGTGATGAAGCCATAAAATAACTAGACAATCTGTACCATGTGTTGTATCTAGATAAAGAAAGAAGTTGCTTTCTAGAAATTACTTGAATATAGTTGTAACAGTAGATATTAGTCTATGACTACAGTAATTTTAAGATAGTTAAGTTTCCTGCATAGTTGAGAAGAATTAACTCTTTTCATAATGGCTGGAGCTCTGGCATTATAGTTGTTTTCTAAATTTATGTGCCCCACAGTGCTATTGTCTGTACAGCAGAATATTCATTTAAGACCTAAATTGAGTTAAAAACAAGTCTGTGTTGGTGGTATTGCAAGTACTTCATAGGCTTCCTTATTTTTTTTTATTTATAAAAATTAAATTTGATACAAATACAACTATTTTTGGTGGAGAGGGAAGTGATGACTTAAGAACTAAAAAAAACTATTTTATTTTATGTATTAATAATTGCATGTTCAGCAGATTGTTCATCTTGTTATAGGGAACCTTTGTTTCTGAAATCTTTCATAAAATCTGTTGATTTAGTTTTCTCGTTATTCTAAATTGATTATTACAATGTAAGTATCAAAGGGAAAATCAAGTTACACAGACTATTTTAGTAAACTTTGATCCAGGCAAATATAGTTTATCAGTCTTGTTCATATTATGAACTCATATTCAGTGACTGAAATATCCCTCCTCAGATGTCTCAATCAGTTTCCCTTTGGGCTTAAAATGAGGTGCCTCGTGATTCCATGCCATAGTTAATTTTGACACTTGAGGACTAATTGTGAGCAGCTGGTCAAATCTAATTTATCTGAAAATGGATTATAAGTGGTGTTATGATTCATAGGTTAAGAATCACTGGCCTAGTTGCAACTTTAACTGCAGAAGTCCAGATCTTTTGAAATACTTTGTTCCTAAATAATTTAAGTGATCAGAACTTCATGTAGAAATGAAAATGGGAGAAAATGTCCAAGGCTGACTTTTCAACCATAAACTGTAGATTTCCAGCCTAGAAATAAGATAGATATTATTTGTATTTACCTTTTCAGGCTGTTTTCCTGCCAGTTTTCCTTTTTTGTATGTTTTTAGTCAGATATGTTCTTGCTAACCAGAACCGAAGAAACATCATTAACTTCCAAGTAGCTATCAGTCATTTAGCAATATATTTTTATCCCTTTTGTGCTTGAAAGTAAAGTCTTAGAAATAGCTCCTAATTGGGAGTGTTCTTCCAAAGAACAGCTTCTTGCTGCATTGAGAGACCTGCAGTTTGTCACATTTAGAGACAGATGTTAATCTTATTACATTAGTGACACTCAGAAAGCTGTTTGGAAGAATGTGCATTTAGCATATTAATTTATGCATGTTTCTTCAAATATATATTTTACCTATGGTAGAAATTGTTTTATAGCCCTCCTCATCCAGCTAGTTTAAGCTTTTGAAACAGATCTATGTCATTTTCAAATGGCTTCTGAAAATGGATTGATTTCAGAAAGACTGAAGCAGAAATCAGTAAAAAGAACAGGAGTACTTCTGGCACCTTAGAGACTAACACATTTATTTGAGCATAAGCTTTCATGGGCTACAGCCCACTTCATCGGATGCATGCAGTGGAAAATACAGTAGGAAGATATATAGATATACACAGAGAACATGAAACAATGGGTGTTACCATACACACTCTAAAGAGAGTGATCAGTTAAGGTGAGCTATTACCAGCAGGAGAGAAAAAAAACTTTTTTAGTGGTAATCAAAATGGTCCATTTGCAGCAGTTGACAAGAAGTTGTGAGGAACAGTGTGTGTGGGTGTGTGGTGGTGGTGGGGGGGGGGGGGATAAACAGGGGGAAATAGTTTTACTTTGTGTAATGACCCATCCACTCCCAGTCTTTATTTAAGCCTAATTTAATGGTGTCCATTTTGCAAATTAATTCCAATTCAGCAGTCTCTCGTTGGAGTCTGGTTTTGAATTTTTTGTTGTTGTATTATTGCGACTTCTAGGTCTGTAATCGAGTGACCAGGGAGATTGAAGTGTTCTCCGTCTGGTTTTTGAATGTTATGATTCTTGACATCTGATTTGTGTCCATTTATTCTTTTACGTAGAGACTGTCCGATTTGGCCAATGTACATGGCAGAGGGACATTGCTGGCACATGATGGCATATATCACATTGGTAGATGTGCAGGTGATGGAGCCTCTGATAGTGTGGCTGATGTGATTAGGTGCTATGATGGTGTCCCCTGAATAGATATGTGGACAGAATTGGCAACGGGCTTTGTTGCAAGGATAGGTTCCTGGGTTAGTGTTTTTGTTGTGTGGTCTGTGGTTACAAAGGTAATAATTGGAGATATACCAATCTCCTAGAACTGGAAGGGACCTCGAAAGGTCATTGAGTCCAACCCCCTGCCTTCACTAGCAGGACCAATTTTTTGCCCCAGATCCCTAAGTGGCCTCCTCAAGGATTGAACTCTCAACCCTGGGTTTAACAGGCCAATGCTCAAACCACTGAGCTATCCCTCCCCGAAATGCTGGTGAGAATTTGCTTCAGGTTAGGGGGCTGTCTGTAAGCATGGACTGGCCTGTCTCCCAAGACCTGTGAGAGTGATGGATCGTCCTTCAGGATAGGTTGTAGATCCTTGATGCGCTGGAGAGGTTTTAGTTGGGGCTGAAGGTGACGGCTAGTGACGTTCTGTTACTTTCTTTGTTGGGCCTGTCCTATAGTAGATAACTTCTGGGTACTCTTCTGGCTCTGTCAATCTGTTTCTTCACTTCATCAGGTGAGCATTGTAGTTGTAAGAACGCTTGATAGAGATCTTGTAGGTGTTTGTCTCTCTCTGAGGGGTTGGAGCAAATGTGATTTTATCATAGAGCTTGGTTGTAGACAATGGATCCTGTGGTGTGGTCTGGATGAAAGCTGGAGGCATGTAAGTATAGCTGTCAGTAGATTTCCAGTATAGGGTGGTGTTTATGTGACCATTGCTTATTAGCACTGTAGTCTCCAGGAAGTGGATCTCTTGTGTGGACTGGTCCAGGCTGAGGTTGATGGTGGGGTGGAAATTGTTGAAATCATAGTGGAATTCCTCAAGGGCTTCTTTTTCATGGGTCCAGATAATGAAGATGTCATCAATGTAGCGCAAGTAGAGCAGGGGCATTAGAACAACGCTTCCTCACCTCTCGTCCCCTAAGTCAGCCATAAAAATGTTGGCATACTGTGGGGCCATGCAGGTACCCATAGCAGTGCCGCTGATTTGAAGGTATATGTTGTCCCCAAATGTGAAATAGTTATGGGTGAGGACAAAGTCACAAAGTTCTGCCACCAGGTTTGCTGTGACATTATCGGGGATACTGTTCCTGATGGCTTGTAGTCCATCTTTGTGTGGAATGTTGGTGTAGAGGGCTTCTACATCCATAGTGGCTAGGATGATGTTTTTAGGCAGATCACCAATGGATTGTAGTTTCCTCAGGAAGTCAGTGGTGTCTCGAAGATAGCTAGGAGTGCTGGTAGCGTAGGGCTTGAGGAGGGAGTCTACATAGCCAGACAATCCTGCTGTCAGGCTGCCAATGTCTGAGATGATGGGGCGTCCAGGATTTCCAGGTTTATGGATTTTGGGTAGCAGATAGAATACCCTGGCATGCGGTTTTAGGGGTGTGTCTGTCTGTGCGGATTTGCTCTTGTGCTTTTTCAGAAAGTTTCTTGAGCAGTTGGTGCAGTTTCTTTTGGTAACTCTCAGTGGGATCAGAGGGTAATGGCTTGTAGAATGTGGTGCTGGAGAGCTGCCTAGCAGCCTCTTGTTCATATTCCGACCTATTCATGATGATAGCACCTCCTTTGTCAGCCTTTTTGATTATGATGTCAGAGTTGTTTAAGATCCCATGAAGCATATTAATTCAGGTCTGTAATCATAAATTCATAATCAATTTATGGGAACATAATGACAGTCTGGATGTGCCACTGAGTACTGATCATCCCAAATCAGTCTGAAGTTTTCTTGCTCCCTTCCCTCCTACCTACAGCACATGTGGCCCTCTTCCCCCCCCCTTCCCTGCATCTCCCCCTGCCCCACAAAAACGCATGAGCTTTTAATACCACACATTTGAAAACTGACCATAATTCAGTTCTTAAGGAAGGAAAATTGGATTGGGAATGAAATCCTAACTGGACCTCCCTGCATATTACCCAGTAATACAGTGTTGGCTCTCAGTGGATATTCACTTTAACTCAGTGGCTCTCAACCTTTCCCGACTACTGTACCCCTGTCAGGAGTCTGATTTGTCTTGCGTACTCCCCAAAGTTTCACCTCACTTAAAAACTGTTTGCTTATAAAATCAGACATAAAAATACAAATGTGTCACAGCACATCATTACTGAAAAATTGCTTACTTTCTCATTTTTAACCATATAATTATAAAATAAGTTAGTTGAAATACAAATATTGTACTTACATTTAAGTGTATAGTATATACAGCAGTATAAAGTAGTAATTGTCTATATAAAATTTTAGTTTGTACTGACTTTGTGAGTGCTTTTTAAGTAGCCTATTGTAAAATTAGGCAAGTATCTAGATGAGTTGATGTACCCTCTGGAAGACCTGAATACCCCCAAGGGCTAGCTCTGGTAGAGAACCACTGAACTGACTCATAAGAGAGCTAATTTTTCCTCAGTGCTATGAACAGAAATTTAAGCAAGAAAGTAATAACTTTTTTTTGTCTCTGTGTAAGCAGCCTATATAAATATATATCTACTTGTAGACCAAACAAACTAGGCAGTTGAACTAATCTATCACATGTCAAGTCATGCAAATAATTGCAACTGGAATGACTGCTTTTGTAAACTAATTGACATCTTGTTGGGACAAAACTTATGACTTGCCATATGTTAAAGCACACCTGACAGAGTATGATCATCGAGGCTTGAAAAATGAGTTTGATGTTAGTGAACAGGCAGCTTTCCTGGATGAATATTATCAACTTCTGTAGAGACTTTTTTTAAATAAAAGCTTAAATTCTAGCCATAATGGTTGTCATGACAACCTTCTAAACAACCATGAACCAAATATAAACTGATTAAATGTTGTCTTAACTCTGCAGACAGACAGCTCCAGTGCCTCTCTGGGGTACTTGTACAGTAGGAATCTCAGAGTTACAAATACCAAAATTACAAACTGACCAGTCAACCACACACCTCATTTGGAACCGGAAGTATGTAATCAGGCAGCAGCAGCAGAGATTAAATAAATAAAACACATTACAGTACTATGTTAAACGTAAACTACTGAAAAAAGGGAAAGCAGCATTTTTTTCCTGCATAATACAGCTTTAAAACCTTACTTAGTCAATGTTCAGTTGTAAACTTTTGAAAGAACAACCATAATGTTTTTTTTTCCAGAGTTACGAACAACCTCCATTCCTGAGGTGTTTGTAACTCAGAGGTTCTACTGTATCTTTGTCAGGTTGTCAGAGAATAAAAACTCACTGGAGTTTTGTCAGATTTCACTGATGCTGTTCAGAGTGTTTTGAGCAACACTGAAAATAATACAAACAGGTTAATTTTATTCTTGTGCTTGTGAAAGCAACAATGGAAATAGACCTGGAAATCGAGTTGTTGAAAAAGGGTCCCAGAATCAAAGGCGGTGGGAGGAGAGTGTCTGTAAGCCTATCTGCTGCCGCAAGATTGGTACTCTGAGAATGATCTTTTCCCCTTCTGCTAGCCACAGCAGAGAGAGTAAGGGTCTGCAACTCTGACTCCTCCTAGCTGGACACTGACACGAAAGATGAAGCCTCCATGTGGGTCCAGTGACAGCCTCTTGTTAAGAATCCAGAAACCTTTCCAAGACATTTGGCTTCTCACCTGGGTGTTGCCCTTCTTAATTGTTTTGCTATAAGGGCTTGGCTACACTTACAAGTTGCAGCGCTGGGAGTTACAGCGCTGGTCATGCAGCTGTGTAGGGCCAGCGCTGCAGTGTGGCCACACTTGCAGCACTTTCCAGCGCTGTATTGAGAGGTGCATTGTGGGCAGCTATCCCACAGAGCACCTCGTCCCATTTTGGCGCTGAGTATTGTGGGAAGGGGAAGGAAGTGTGCGGGTCATTCCGCTTCCTGTGTGCCAACGCCCCGTGGTGCATCGCTTCACATCCCAGCATTCACTCTTTCCGGCAACGTTTGGCGCCATTGTGAGTGTCTTTCTGTTTTACTCTCTGTGTGAATCGCGATTTCTGTGGCAAATGGAGCCCGAGCTGCTGAGGACTGTGCTGATGAGTGTCGCCAGCACAACACGTTTGGCAGTCGAGCTATTCCTTCAGCTCCAAAGTGACAGTGAGGAGTCTGACGATGATATCGATATCGATTCTCCTGCCGCGTGTGACACTAAAGTGCTTGTGGCATTCACGGAAATGCTCAGCACCGTTGAACGCCGCTTTTGGGCTCGGGAAACAAGCACTGAGTGGTGGGATCACATCGTCATGGAAGTCTGGGATGACGAGCAGTGGCTGCAGAACTTTCGTATGAGAAAAGCCACTTTCATGGGACTGTGTGCTGAGCTCGCCCCCACTCTGCGGCGCAAGGACACAAGATTGAGAGCTGCCCTGATGGTGGAAAAGCGGGTGGCTATTGCAATCTGGAAGCTGGCAACTCCAGACAGCTACCGGTCGGTCGGGAACCAGTTTGGAGTGGGAAAGTCGACCGTTGGAATCGTTTTGATGCAAGTTTGCAAGGCAATTAATCGCATCCTGCTAAGAAAGACCGTGACTCTGGGGAGCGTGCAGGACATTGTGGATGGCTTTGCACAAGTGGGTTTCCCTAACTGTGGAGGCGATAGATGGACGCATATTCCTATTCTGCCCCACCTGGCATCAGAGTACGTTAATCGTAAGGGGTATTTCTCTATGGTTCTCCAGGCGCTTGTGGATCACTTTCATTGACATTTACACAGGCTGGCCTGGAAAGGTGCATGATGCACGCATCTTCGGAACAGTGGCCTGTTCAGGAAGATGCAGGCAGGGACTTTTTCCCAGACAGGAAGATCACAGTAGGGACGTCGAAATGCCCATTGTGATCCTTGGAGACCACCCGTTACTGCCTTGGCTCATGAAACCCTATACAGGGAAGCTTGACAGGAGCAAGGACCGGTTCAACTACAGGCTGAGCCGGTGCCGAATGACTGTGGAGTGTGCTTTTGGCCGTTTAAAGGCACGCTGGCATTCCTTGTATGGGAAGCTAGACTTGGGGGAAAGCAGCATCCTCGTGGTTATATCCGCTTGCTGTACCCTCCATAATATTTGTGAAGGGAAGGGTGAAACATTCAGTCAGGCATGGACCACCGAGGTTCAAGTCCTGGAGGCTGAATATGCACAGCCAGAGAGCAGGGCTAATAGAGAGGCCCAGCACAGGGCTTCAAGGATTAGGGATGCCTTGAGGGAAGAATTTGAGGCTGAAAGCCAACAGTAATGTTTGCTGCCTTGCATGGGAGTGAATTGCACTGTTTACACTGTTATTCTATTATCCCTAAAATGATTTGCAGTGCCTCTTTCTTTACTGGGCTAAGGTATCTTTCACTATCTGCTATAATAAAGACTGTTTTCAAAGCCAAGAATTGTTTTATTGAAAAGAAAAAAACTTCCTTGACAGACAGACAGACACACAACATTTCATGAACACAAGAGGGCAGGGGTGTGGGTTGGTGAACTGTACAGTCACAAGTTTGCATATGTCCTGTCTGGAGTGCTGTTTAATGAATCCTGCAATTCAGGGTGCATATACTGCATGGTGATGGGGGTTGAGTGAATGGGGTAAGGGTGGTGGTAGGTATCAGGGCTGGTTGGTGACAGGTGTTGGAGGCAGCTGGTGGTGGTAAGAACCTGGATGCTGGGGAAAGGTGGTTTGAGCTGACATTGGGGCACAAGGCAAAAGCTTTGGGACAGGGGGCTGTGGGGCAGCACGGGACTGCTCTGCCTGCATGGCTACGATAGCCTGGAGAGAGTCCGCTGGCGACAGGATCTCTAGCAGCTGGTTTGTGCTTTTCCTCTTTGCCATAGCGTTTCTACGCCAATGTCTCTGGCGGATCATGCTTTCCTTCTCTCTCCACTCCTTCAATTCCTTACTCTCTCTAGCAGAGTGATGAAGAACAGTTTTCAGCATGTCCTCTTTGCTCTTTCGGGGATTTTTTCTCAAATTTTGAAGCCTTTGTGCTGTGGAACATCTGCTCAGTCCAGTAGTCAAGGTCACTGTAGAAACCCAGAAATGACAACATTTAACAGGGGCAGCATTGTATCCACTATCTCCAGACATGAATTGTTACACTGAGGGAGTTCTCACTTTAGCATTCTTTTACCACACGCATAACACGACAGAAGCCACGAAATGGTGAGTGAGGGGTGCTTATAGAGGGAGAAATGGGGCTTGATTGATAGAGGGGTAATCTTCGGGTTGCTTCGGGTAATCTGGAGTGATAGAGGGGTTGAGTGAAGATGCAGCTGCAGGGGTGATCTTCACTATCTCCCTATCTCTTCACTAAAGAGTCTCCCAACATTTTTCACAGGAGTTAATCCTGGAAGATGTCTCCCTGCTACGAGTCACTAGGGAACAGCGGGAGGCTCTTTTAGAGCAATGTGGATTCCGCCCGGGACCCTATGCGGCTTGCCTGTGTTCAGAAATGGTCCCCCCACCACTTGCAGCACAGTGGCGCGACGCCAGCGTTACTGGGACAAGGAACACAGTGGCTCTGCCTATAAACCTGCGCAGGCATATTGCCCACGCTCTGGATGAAACTTTTGCTGAGATAACTGAAGCAGATTACCGCGACGTGATAGACCACATCAACGGGCTATTCGACATCTACTAAAGTCTGGCATGCATGCAGCCATAACCCCCTTCCTCCAGAAACATTTCCACCCAGAAAATAAAAGCCGCTAACCCGCTCCTCTGCTTGTCCTTCTGCAACTGCTGGCTGCTGCGATTGGGTACTTTCCTCCTGGCTTGAGAAGAGCTCCTGGCTGCATGCCTCCAGGGACTCTGGGGTGTCTTCCCCATCCCAGGAGCTTCACTCGCGTTTCCTCCCCGCCGCCTCCTCCGCCTCCTCCTCTCCCCAGCCTGCTCAGAAGTGTCCATCGTTGTCCTGGGATTGGCAGTGGGGTCACCCTCGCGCCCATCTCCCTGTAAAACGGCAGGTCGGGGCAGCTCCGGATCGGCGATTGCCCTCGCGGGCTTTGTAATAGGCACTCCGCAGCTCTTTAACTTTCACCCTGCATTGTAGTGCCCCGATCATGGCCCCTATCCAGCATGGACCTTGAGACCTGCTCAAAGATATCGTAATTCCTATGGCTGGAGCGCAGCTGTGCCTGCACAGATTCCTCCCCCCAAACACTGATGAGGTCCATCAGCTCGCCATTGCTCCATGCTGGGGCTCGTTTGCCGCGTGGAGGCATGGTCACCTGGAAAGATTAACTGATTGCACTCCACACACACCTGGCTGCAGCAAACAGGAAGGAGATTTTTAAAATTCCCGGGGCATTTAAAGGGCAGGTCACCTGAGGCAAGAGCAGTAGAGTGCAAACTGATGTGCAGAGTGGCTGAACAGGAATTCTGGGATAACTCCTTATTCCCTGGAGGACAATTAAAGCGCTGGTGAGTGTCCACACCTGCTGAGCAGCGCTGGATCACCAGCGCTGCACTCCTTATACCCCTGCCGGGATGGGTTTTCAGCCAGCGCTGCAACCAGGGAGTTGCAGCGCTGGTTGTGCCCTGCAAGTGTGGACGGGATGTTGTTGCAGCGCTGGAAAGCCTCCACCAGCGCTGCAACTTGTAAGTGTAGCCAAGCCCTAAGTTGTGATAAAATTTTCAAGCTGTAGGTGCATGCATGGCGTGGGGAAAGATAAATGTAAGAAATAAGAAAAGTGTGGTAGAGAAACTTTCTGGGGAGAAGAGGTTCTCTGCACCTTGAAGCCGTTAAACCATGATTTGAGGACTTCAGTGGCTCAGATACAGGAGTGGGTGGGTGAGATTCTGTCGTCTGCATTGTGCAGGAGGTCAGACTAGATGATCATAATGGTCCCTTCTGACCTTAAAGTCTATGATTCTATCTCACCGCACTGGCTAACAAGAAGTTAGAAATGCAGCCACCTTAGGTATTCCAGTCCTGGATTCAACACCCATACAATAGACTTAATGATGAGTGGTTATTTAAAATCAGTTTAATCAAACAAAAGGTTTTTCTGATCCCAAAGGACCAACCACATACGCAGGTCAATATATGACTCAGATCTTATCCAATAATCACACTGTTGCCTATCCTTGAGTATCTAATATCTAAAGGCTTATTCATAAAAAGAAAGAAAGGTGAGAGTTAAAATTGGTTAAAGGAATCAAATACATACAACAATTGCAAAGTTCTTGGATCAGGCTTGTAGCAGTGAAGAAATAAACTGCTGGCTTGTTAAGTCTTTGGTTGTTTCCAAATCATTGGAAGGGCCTCAGTCCCTTGGTTAGAATGCTCCTATTAGTATAAGTCTAGAGGTTTGAGCAGGAAAGAGGCAAAATGGAGATGTTTCCAGGGTCTTATAGCTTCTGCCAAGTGAAGGGAAACCCATTGTGGAAAACTACAAAGAACAAGATTGTGTTCGGAGTCACATAGGCAAGTCACATGTCTATGCATGCTTCGCTTAGTCATAATAGAGGCCATCCCCCATACTCGGTTAGAACATTCACAGGAAAGTCCATGTAGATAAGCATCTTCCATTGTGAGTTAAGTGGTCTTTGATGGGCCATTCAGCTTGAATAGTCCCTTCAGATGTGTGGGCTAAATACCTTGTAGATGTTACCACATGAGCAAACATTTGAAATACAGGTACATAGTTAATATCCATAACTTCAGATGCAAAAATGATACATGCATACAAATAGCATAATCATATTCAGCAAATCATAACCTCACCATAGACACCTTACTTGACATACTTTGTACAAGATTTGTTGCAATTATATAACAATGGTAGCAACAATGATCTACATGGTCATGTTTTATCAGATAACGTCACACACAGTACTGTACTGTATTTGCTTTTTTGGGGGGATGGGGCTGGGGGGGGGGTCTCTGCTGCTGCCTGATTGCATACTTCCAATTCCAAATAAGGTGTGTGGTTGACTGGTCAGTTCGTAACTCTGGTGTTTGTAACTCTGAGGTTCTATTGTAATTCTATTTCATTACATTTTTTTTTAAAGTAAAATTGCTGATGTTGCAATGAAGTATAGTACATACATCTCATTCCTTTAAATTGCAAAGGCACTGCTTTTGTGGGAGGATGTGGCAACACTGTACTCTTGCTATTTGGCTTATTCCTTGAGCTAGTAGTCTCTGGATTAATTATTCAGACCATCGTAGTTAGAAATGGAAAAGACCTATTGTAGTGAGTTCATGACTGCCTTGAACAGAGCATGGACCATTCTAATCTTTCTTTTCAAATATTTTTGTAAGTCACATGTTCTGAGGCATCTAAATATAGTAGTCTAAAAACTAGTAAAAAAGAAGAAAGAAAGCCTAGTAATAATGACGTCATTTAGTAATTCTGGGAAAGGGTAACAGAAGGACAGTCCACGAAAACAAGCATCAAACTCTTCATTACAGAAGAGAACAGAAGTTGAATTTGAAAGAGCACATAAAGCATCGATTAAGTGTTTGTTGAAATGGTATTTAAATGAAATCAAAAAAAGAGAAGTGAGTTCTAAAGAGCTCAGGCTAAAAGGTAAAGAGCAAGATATTTAGAAATGGCAATAGAAAAACAGGAAGGACGAATTTAAAAAAAAATCTCAATTATATTCACTGTTATTGTAAGTGACAGTATAGAGGACTGCAAGACTAGGGAATGAAGTGAAGAGGGGAAGGCATATTAATAGTGAAGCAAAACAAATATGAGACTTGCTGCATACTTTTTGGGGCAGTCTGAAGAGAGACTTTTGGAACACCATCATAGGTAGAACTGCAGAAAATGAGGTAAAAGCTTTCACACACAAACACCAGAATTTTCACTGGGTGAGTAATAGAAAAACTGCAGCTAGATTTTAAGATTTCTGTAAGATTTAACATGAAGAAACTTATTGTTTCAAGATAACGTAAAGCTTCAAAGCAGTGACAGCTGAATGATGGGAGTTTTGTCCATTAGAAGACTGCAGTGGCAATGAAGAAAGGAGTTAGAAAAAAAGAGCTTCTCTCAGATTTAAGGTAAGAGTCAGTACAATGATCAGTTGTTAAACAAATAAGTTAAATGTCTGTTATTTTTTTAAAGATATTTTTAGCTTGAGTGGAAATTAATTCTTCCTGTTTTTTCTCTTTTTCTGCATAGGTGGCTTTTACTAAAAGAAGAATGATGTCTGTGTCTTTCATCCAGTGTTGATGTGTGGGAGGATGATTTTTTTTCTGCAATATACACAATACATTGCTAAGTTAATTGAGAGACGTACCTTTTCAATGCTATTTATTGCAACTGGTCAATATATGTATGTTACAGAAACTATGTTCTAGTGGTATCTGAAGACCAGCACTGGAAATAGTAGTGCTAACTACTGTGACTATACAATAAATTACCTTGGTATCTACTGGTCATGAAAAATAGCAATTGTGTATATGTAAGATATAGTCTATAACTAGTACTAAAACAAACTTAAAAGTTAATTAGGCAAGTGTAAATTAAACACACATCCTACATTTCCTGCTTGCAATTAATGTTTAATGCAATTTAACTGGTGATACTGTTAATCCTGTAATATTAGCAGGGCCATCCTTAGGATTTATGGTGCCCTAGGTGGGATTATTAAACTGGTGCCCCTGTGCCTGTCTTGCTCTTAGCAAAACAAACATAAGCTTACAATACTGGAAAACTTGCCACATGCATGTTATTAAAAGGAGTTTAACTTAATGAAGCACACTGTAATGCTGATGGACTAGCACTACAGAAGTAGCACTATAGGAAAAAATTCTGATTTGACAGAATGATGCAAATAATATTTTTTTTTAATTTGTCAACATTTTATTGGAAATTTCTATGAAGAGGTATTGAAACAAGGATTTGTTTTTAATTAAAAGCAATCTTTCTGGCTTTTTTGGCTGCAAAATCAGTAATGTCATCATATGACAAAGTGATGTCTTGTTCGATTGCAAGAATAGCAAGACCAGTCAAGTGTTCCTGACTCCTTGTAGAGTGGAGATAGTTTTTAATGAACTTGAGTTTTGAAAAACTCTGTTCTCGTGATGCTACTGTTACAGGAATTGTCAGTAGAACATGAGTGGCAATGTACACATTAGGATATATGTTAACAAGTTTGCTGGTATGAGTAAACTTTACAATGTCCATCATCCATTTTGCATGTGGCAACACTGATGACAGTGTACTCAATTCTTCGTACAGTTCAAGTCTATTTAAATCAAAACGATCGCCATGCTTCAGGAAGCTCTCTAGGTCAGGGGCCCCAACACGGTGCCCGAGGGTGCCATGGCGCTCGCAGGGGCCTCTCAGTGTACCCGCGTACTGGCCGGCAGATAAGCATCCGCCGAAATGGCACTGAAATTCGGCGGCATTTTGGCAGCAATGCCTCTGGATGACGCCGCTTGCCGCCAACAAGCATCATTATCCAGAGGCGTCGCCGCTGAAATGCTGCCGTAATTTGGCGGCGTTTTGGCGGATACTCATCCACTGCCACGGTCCTTCATCTGGCGGTTAAAGGTTGGGGACCACTGCTCTATGTTCTTGCACTTTGTCATTAGTTGCTCTTGTTTTCCTATTTCGTTGAATTTAGTCATGCTCAGCCCACCTACCAGCTGAGTGAATGGAATCCCAGGCCGACAGCGGGTTGAGTGGCTCAGCCAGGGTATCAGCCCGCTGCCAGCCTGGGGTTCCTTGAGCCGCTCAGCCCACCGCTGCATGCCATCAAAAATCAGCTCGCGTGCCACCTTTGGCACGTGTGCCGTAGGTTGCCGACCCCTGCTCTATACATTAGTAAGGAGAGGAGCATATTACAGTTGTTGGAGGGCTCTATTTAGCAGTAACAGGGCTATAGGAAAGTCAGTCAACGTTTTTTGTTTCGCTGATGAAAACGGGCCCACTCCCTTCCTCATACCAAACTTGTCACAAATAATTGTCAACAACTTAATTTTCTGTTTTTGGCTAAGATATTGATTTTTTTTTTTTAAAAAGTATTGAAATTGAGTTCAGGATTGTTAGCAAGCATTTTTGGCAAACAAATTTGTTAAATGACAATCTAAATGGCAATGCAGTACTGCTTTCATGCTTGGCTCACCCCCCAGCCTGCTGGTCCAACAGCTGCACTAGAGGAGGAGATAGGTGGAAAACTGCAGGACCCCAAAATCCACCTCTTGGGGTGCAGAGTGGCAACAGCAGCAGCAAACCCTCAGGTCTGATCACACGCCAATGGGCACCACTGCCAGCCCAACAGACCATGGTGAAGTTAGCACAGCATCTGATCTCAGGGACGGGGCACCCATGGAGCCACAGCAGCTCATCCTGCCCTGTGCAGCTCCCCCCAGATGAGATGGATCGCTGCCAGCCTGGGGGAGAGGCGCGCTCCCCAGCTAGGGTGACCAGATCCAGATGTCCTGATTTTATAGGGCTAGTCCCGATATTTGGGGCTTTGTCTTATATAGGTACCAATTACCCCCACCTAGGGTGAACAGACAGCAAATGTGAAAAATCGGGACGGGGGTGGGGGGGAATAGGAGCCTATATAAGAAAAAGACCCAAAAATTGGGATTGTCCCTATAAAATGGGACATCTGGTCACCCTACAGGTGAGTTCCTTCCCCCACCCCTTCCCAGAGACCCCAGCAGCCAATCCCTTCCCTCAGACTGTGCTGCATTCAGCTCTCCCTAGGACCCAGCAGCCCTGCTCTTACATGCTCCACTGCTTCCCGTCTGTCCGGGCCGGGCAGAGCAGTGCCCCCAGACCTAGTGGTACCCTAGGCGGCTGCCTGTTCTGCCTATGGCTAAGGACGGCCCTGACTATTAGGCCTCCACTGCAGTTTTGATGGGGGGAGCCTTACTGTCTGTGTGGCTCTCAGTGAAAGCCCTGGCTGCCCCATGTGACTGACAGTTCGGAGTCCCGCCTTTCCCCCCTCCCTCCCAATGTTCCTGTTATTAGCTCTGGGCTCCCGTTCACAGCCCTGGGCAACTGACAGAGGAAAAATCACAGAAAAGTAATAATGGATATTATTATTTTCAGTAATAATAAGGTCCATTATTACTTTTCCACAATTTTCCATGGCTTGTCTGCAACTCAGCTGCAATTTTTTGACGATCCCTCATTTCAAGTAGATCTTTAGTCATTATACCAAAATCTTTCAGCTCATTAATTCTGAGATGAAATTGCTAATACAGCTAATATTGAATGAAGTGTTTAATATAGTGTACGTATGTCTAATGTTTTCTAAGATTATATTTGTATTTGCACAGGCTACATTAAAATCCATTAAAGGATTATTCATTGTTGGCTAAACAGACCAAAAAGATGTATATATTTTGTTTGTGAATGTTTTGTATTCCTAATGATTTGTTTGCCATTTTGAAAATATGTCAGTAGGTGTTATCCAATCCATCCATAAGTTTAGAAGGAATCATATTTTAATTTTCATTGTTAGTTTGGGAAGTACTTAAAATTATTTTCTGGAACAGATGATGCATCTTGTATTTTGTTCATGATCTTCTGATGCTATTTCATTATTTGAATGCATTGATAAGCCTATTTTTCAACTTCAGAATCTCATCAGTCACATTCTAATAGACTGTAGAATACATTTCTAGATACTGCTAAATTAGCAAGGGGGGAAGGTCCTTAAATATTGCTGCATGAATATTACTTGAAATTTTGATCTGAGCTAAAATATGGTAGGTTTTAGAACTTGTGTTTGTGGAAGCAGGGAGTTAGTGGTGTTTTTTTAATTGCTGATTTCTGGAGCCGTCTTAAAATAACGATGTATGTGGTGCTAGTATTTCAAAAGCCATACATGATATCTTGGTTTCATGTGCATTTTATTAATCACTGGACTGGTAAGAGATGGGAGGCCTGCAGGTTCATTATCCATGCTCATTTCCTTGGGAAAGGATGAAGTGTATCTTCTCTCTTGACAACTTATACTCCATGGCATGGAAGAGCGGCCGTGGAAAAAGTTGGAAATATTTCTGAAGCTCCAGGAAAAAAGGGGGGTGGCAGTCTGATATAACTGATGATTTAGTAGCTGTCATTCTTGCTAATTTACACACATGAATGCTCTTGTTGGGACTGTTCAGAGGTTTACAGTCTTGATCAGCGAGACTTGAGTTTAAAAACAAAACAGGGCAAATGAATTTTTTTCCTGCCTTTGTCCTTCTGACTTTGAACAACATCAGAACAATCTGGAGGGTAAGGTTTCTGGCCCTGATGGTTAGAATTGGTAGTCCCCATCCAGAACAGCAAAAAAACAAAAAAAAACCCTCTCCTGTAGCAGTAAGAAGAGAGGCAGAGGAAAAGTGCAAAATTGGGGGATATACTAAGCAGAAAGTACAGAAATGAGAAAAGTAGGATTTTTTTTTTGTCATCAAGTACAATGGGCAACGGGTAGAAGTGTAGAATTTCATGGGAAAGGATGCTAGGGAACCAGGCTCTGAGAAACTCGATGCCCCTGCAAGGGTGGGGGAGATGAGCCCTAATTGTGCCTCTGTTATGAAAAGACCCAGAGAAGTGGCTTGAAGATTCTGATGGAAAGCAGGCCTTAACTTACCAGGAGCAGGGGCTAGCTAAAGGAAGCTGATCTTTCAATTCCCCTCATTAAGGGGTAAATTCATGTTTAGAGAATAGAGGATCTTTTACTTAGGCACTTGAAGTCCTCAATTAGGTTTCAAAAATAACCTTGAATGAATGAAAATAGACACTTAGTCCACATAGCTGCCACAAGTTAATAGCTTCCCTTCAGCTTCTTTGTTGAAAACTTCACATTGCATTTGCTGTATCAGAATTATTCTAGGGACTCTTGTTTTAAGACTAATGACACTACCTACTGTAGTATGTGCACATAAATATATGTCCTATTCTCTTAAAATCCATATAACAAAAGAGGTGGCTTAAAACCCTAAAAAATTGAATTCTGTGAACTTCCACAACTGTATACTTGCTCTTTTACTGTGCTGCTTCACTGTTGATATGCTATTAGCCATTCTGGAGGCCACTCGCTGGCTTGAATTTTCACTGCTTTGTAGAAGTGGATAGCTGTAAAATCTGCAAGCCAAGTTGTCATTTGTTTTGCAGAGGCAACTGACACTCGAGAGTGGTAGCATCCTTTGATATAATGTGGTACTGTATATAAATACTGTCTGAAAGTTGGTGTAGACTCTGCTGAAGCTATCATGCATTAAACCCACATTTACAAAAGTACTTAATTTCTGTAAGGAGCTATCAAACCTTACATATAAAAACCAAATGAAATACTTCACAAAATATTGTAATATACAACAATAGAGTACACAGGTAATGGAAAAATAGTGGTGCACACATCACATAGACATATGAATTTGACTAAACCTAAATCTCATTTTTATGATCTCTTTATTTCTTAAAATGCCTTAATTGTTGCATTATTTTCACCTAAAGCCCCCAGGGAAGGGCAGAGCAAGCTCCTCTCTTTCCTCTGAAACAAAATTAGCTATATTAAGAGCCATAGTGAAATGAACTACACTGGCATAATTGTATTGTGGCATCTAGCAGCAGTACTGTCATTAAGATAATGTAAATACTTGTTCATCCTGTTTTTACAGTATTTTACTGTAAAAACACCTTCTGCCTTGCCGCTAGATATCCAAGGTAATAGTTAAGGATTTTCAAACATATTTCTGTACTTTTCATTTGAAACATGTTTTTGAGGTTTATAGTTGTGTAGACTTTAATATTGAAAATATGTTGCAAAATATTACTTAAATAATCTACTGCACAGATACAACCTTTTTTTTTCCACTTCCATTCAACAAGCTGGGTAAGGATTTTTATAATGTTGTAAGTAAGCTATTATCTGTTATAATAAAGTAATTGCCTAAGTAGAATAACTGATGAAGAAAGTAAATAGCCAGTGTGGCAGTATTGATTTTGATATCTTTTTCTAAAGCACAGGGAAGTCTTTAGAAATAACTGGCAATGTTTACAGAATGCATTTGAGCAAACAAAGGGCAGGAGAATTGGTGTAATACTACTGTTTTACATGAGAGAGGTGATAAATGAGATCTAAGGAACTAAAGACTTATTGATCACTAGCGTAGCACCTAGAAAGAGACCACCAACACACTTAATGCATGATTTCACTGCAGTAGTTGATCTCAAAGACAATTCAGCTATTGGATTTTTTTCACTTAAATTCCATATTTGAAGATGAACATTTTTAAAGTAATAACTTCTTACAATAAGTTCCTGTTTTAAGAAATGTGGGGCTAAAGCAGTTTTAGTGTTATGTTCACTTGAGAAATATACGGCCACATGAGCTTCACAAGATTATTTTGGAAAACAAAGCAAAACAAAGGGGAATAGAGTAAACTACAGTAGCACAGTCCCTCTGCATCTCTTTGCAAATGGTTTAATGGTGATAGATGTTCACTCCCCTTCGTGTCTTTAAGAAAAAATCACCCCCCCAACGTTATTTAAAAAAAATAACATATATTGATGCACATTGCATTCTAGTTCAATGTTTTCCTCTTAAATTCCAGGAGAAGCTTAGCAAATAAGGAGATACACTCTTTTGAAGTCAGTAAATCTCTTTCCAGCACTTTACTGGCTAATATTTTTTTATGGTGATCTATAGTTCAAAGCCATAAATCCTCATCAAGAAAATAGCATTGATGCTTGACACCATCAAAAAGAATGGTGAGGATAACAATGTTAATGTACATTGCTGGCTAGGAAACCAGACTAACGGATGCAGCAAAATGAAGTGACAGGCAACATTAAGATGATTAGGAGGCACAAATATCAATGGATAGGATGTGTTGCTATAAAGAGAAACCCACTGGATAATGATAATTTTGGAAACAGCTGTAGGCATTGGCATGGCAAAGAGGTGGGCAAAATACCCACCCAAACAAAAAAGGTAGAAATTATTAAATTAAAATGTAGAAATTATGTGAGTGCAAAGAATTGGAGAGAATGGGTAAAATGCTGGAAGTCTAATCTGATGCAGGATGAATGGGAGGGAGTGAGGCTAGAAGAACTGGTTGCTCATTGAGAAACTAATAATTTAATATCTTGCAGATTAGTGTAAAATTACTCATACTGCTATAAAGACCCCAATTCAGGCAAAGCCCTCTATACTCAGAAGAGTACTTAAGCAGGTCACTGGAATTAACAATTATATTTCTGGTAGCTACTCTTTGTTTGCCTGTTGATTTACATTCAGGAGATTAAAATATCTAGAATATTTGTTTGAAGTGTGTGGTTTCCTCTTTGATTTTTGTATATTACTATATTTATTTGAAAAACCCCACAGCAAGAGATTTATATTATAAAATATATATGGGTTTATATTTACAAATGTTGTATCAAACAGACTATAATGTGTATTTGAAGTGTAGGTTTTTCAGTTCTTGTTTCTGTCTCTTATTTCCCTCTCATTCCTTTTCCTCTCTTGCTTCCTCCAAGCTTATTGGCTTTGTGGTTACATATAATACATAAAGTAAAACATGGGTAAATTGTGAAAAACCTGCATTGACATCTTGGCTTTCTGAGACCATCACAAACCATGATATGCTAATGAAAAGGATGATAATATTTACTTATTTTACACGTTGGAAAACAAATGATTTGTCCAAGGCCAAACAGTGGATCAGTTGCATTGCTGAGATTATAACAAGAGTTCCTGACAGCTAGCTCTATGTTTAGCCATAGACAGGGTTTCATAGTGACTGTGTGATCGCAGTGGTCATTCAGTCTGAAATCTGACCCAGGTACTGAATATAACCTAGACATCACAAACATATATATGCTAAAAAAAAGATGATAAGTAAATTATATTTTTACGTTGGAAAACAAATGATTTGTCCAAGGCCAAACAGAGATTATAGAGAAGTTGACTGCTAGCAGCTCTATGTTTAGCCATAGATAGGGTTTCATAGTGACTGTGTGATCGCAGTGGTCATTCAGTCTGAAATCTGACCCAGGTACTGAATATAACCTGACTGTCTGTTTGGCCCAGGAATTGCTGTCACCCTCTTGGAGTAGACCTTAATTCTCATGAAACAAGGAAAATCTTCAGTGATGTACAATTTCTTAATTCATTTATTAAAAATTAATGAGAGAGACTTCTGACCTATTTTAGATCTCTGGAACAAAGCAGATAAAGAACCAGACTTCTTATGAACTATCAAAATGGAACTTCAGGTCTCCAAGTCGCATTCTTTTTATATACACATTTCTACGGTGTCTATCACCATATTTCCTGAGCACTTGACTAGATGAAAGACACATTAGATACTTCTAGAAATAGAATACCAGGGAATATTGTAATCACTCTTACAAATAGAAATCTGTTCAAAAGTTGAGGGATAGGAAAAAACAATTGGGCAGTGGGGTATGGTCAATCGCAGCATGCCTCACTGAAGGACATGCTGCTGGATAGGTGTGAAATGCCAGGCAGTGAGGTGAGATCAAAGTTGGTCCAAGATCAACAAGGATACCCTCTGAGTTGCCTTCAGATCTATCATTGGAAGGCCATAACCTCTGCTACTTTTCTGGTCCCTGCTGAGGGATAAATTTGGCAATAACTGCAAGGTTCCTTAACAGCAGAGAGCTCATCCACTAGAGGGTTGAAATAGTGGAAGGCATCCTCAATACCTGCTCTGTTGAGAGGGCTCCAGGCTGGAGAGTGGAGCCCCTGAAATAGGTGACATTGAGCAGGGAAAATGTATGTCTCTACTGCCTCTGCTGAATCATTGATCTCCATGTCTACCCCAACCTTCAGGGATCCTATCGTTTTCTGGCCTTAGATCTGAAGTCGCCCTTCCCTAGCAGAACCCCCGTGGAGTTCCCCATTTGTCCCAAATTTGCAACTGCATACATGCAGGTGAATTTCTGGCTCGTGTGAAGCCCCATTGGATGCAGTTGCAATATCAAGGCTATTGCTTGTCTCCCCGCTCCGATGAGTTAATACTTTTGGGGCACGGAAACCCTGAAAGACAGAAATTTTCAGTTTCCACCTCTTGTACTAGCAGAGGTGACTCAAATCCACAGAGAATTATGTTGAGTTCTTCCCATCTTGTGGCTTTTTCCCTGGAGAGTATCATGTACCCTCTTCTTTCACACTATGATCTTGCATAAATCAATGAAAAACAAATAAAAAAATCTTCTTTTAATGGAATATCTGCTGGGACAAGTTTATAATAAAGTATTTTCCCAGCAGCCACCAAAAAGATGTACATTTGAGTACATCAGGCTTTTGTAGTTTTTCATGTCATTTAATCAATACTAGATATGTTTTGACAATAAGTTATTCTTTTTTAAACATACTCCATGATAAGTTTAATTTTAGATGAGTATTGAAAATCCAATCACAAATATTTTTTGAAAGAATATGCTGGCCTGTTGGTACAAAAGGGACTTAACTTTTGGCTTCCTGATTTTGTTTGCAGGAGGGTATAGTGACTGACTGAAAAACCTTTTTGAGTTCAGAATTTGGTCTAATGAAGCAGATTTATTCCCAGACATGTAACCCTTATTTGATATCAGATATTTTCTATAGGTGCTTGTTATAGTAAACTATATGTATACATGTGATAACTACATTTTGTTTTTGTTTTTTACAGAAACCACAGTCCGTTAATGAGTTTTGGGGCCAGTTTTGTCAGTTTTTTGGTAAGTGGGTGAACAAATTGAGCAGAGAGAATTCATCTCACTGTTTGTATCATTGTAAATTTCCTTGTGTGTATATGATGCATATTGTAATTTGTTTTTTCCTGTTAGGCTCAACTCTTTCAGAATATTAAAATTAATGTAGTTATAAAATGGGTAGGCAACCTATGGCACGCGTGCCGAAGGTGGCACACAAGCTGATTTTCAGTGGCACTCACACTGTCCAGGTCCTGGCCACCAGTCCGGGGGGCTCTGCATTTTAATTTAATTTTAAATGAAGCTTCTTAAACATTTTAAAAACCTTATTTACTTTACATACAACAATAGTTTAGTTATATATTATAGACTTAGAGAAAGAGACCTTCTAAAAACATTAAAATGTATTACTGGCACGCAAAACCTTAAATTAGACTGAATAAATGAAGACTCAGCACACCACTTCTGAAAGGTTGCCAACCCCTGTTATAAAACATGCATAACTCATATGTTGCATACATGGAATCTTAACTTGTTTTGCTCTTTTATGTGGTTTTAATTGGGAGTAAAGGGTTCTATAAATTCAACATCTCAAATTTATTAAATGTTTACATGTTCCATTAAAAGCAAAAGCCAAAGACTGATTATCTTGCTTTACTGAAAAAACTTATTGAAATGAAATTCATAAATTCAGTTTTGTCCTATAATAAACTGTTAATGATAAATGAGACTTAGAAAAAAAGTCTCATTTTAGAATAAAACTGGTGGACTTCATGTGAAAACATCTTAAATTAGTACCCTTTTTTTGAAGGTGCAGAGGTATTGAGGGCTAAGAACGCTAATAGACTAAAGGTTATTAATGTGTGATCAGTCACATTTATGAAAATGTGTTAAGTACATCATATATGGAAGAAGAGAGAAAAGGGATGAAAATGAGCTGCTGATCTTAAAGCATATTTAATAGCAAATAAGAAAGTATTTGAACCTCGTTTTTAAGTTGACCTTATTATGACTTGCTTGCTTAATCCTAAACTGCAACCATATATAGAATAGTAAAAATTTATTTAAAAAAAAAGATAAGTTTTTATAATATTCCAGAAGTGCTTTTTTTGTACATTAATTTAAATTTTAAACATCTGAGTCTGTGGACTACATGACTTGGAAAGGCAAATAGGAGGATTTTTTCCTCTTGCCTTAGGCCAACATGATGAAAATATCTTAGGCTTGGTCATCTGAGTTGATTTACTGAACCAGTATAACAGCACAGTACAGCATCACTGTATCTTGAAAAGCTTCTGCTTAGTTACTGTTCTAAAGATAGCCACAGCACTTCGCATGCCTATGTCATCCAGAATTTCCATTAGACAAAGCATCAGAAAAAGAAGTCAGTTATCCTGAGACCCTCTTTAGCTAGGTTAAATGGAAGCTGAAATGATTTTTTTTTTAAACAAGAAGTATAGGGATTCTGCTCATTATCACTCATAATGCAGTGGGTTTTATTTGTTCTTGGCTTTGAGGCATGTTATTTACGTGGATACATTATATAAAACAGTATGTGCGCAGACACAAATTGAATCCTGCATAACAGTAATTGAAAGTGAATTTATATAATGTAATTCATTTTTCAGCTAATGTAATACGACAGTATTTTCAGATCAACTATATATTAAACATTCAGTTTTGTTAAGAGAAACAGAGTCAGCTAATAAGTTGTGATTTCAGTCTCTTGACATTTTAGTGAGGGACACTTAAATGCGGTTGGGCAAGGGGTGTACATATATCTAGCTGTGTATATACACAACATGAGTCTTGAGTAACAATTTAATCCTCATGTTTTTTAAACACTTATTTAGTTTTTGTCTATAATTACTGCACCAATAGCTGATGTAAATTTTCTTGTTGTTTTGTCATTCAAATCTTTGCATTTTGTTTTTGAAAGAATGCCATGATGACATTTGAAGAAGAGAAAATGCAGTTGGCATGTGATGATTTAAAAGCCACAGAAAAACTGTGTGAGAGTGAAGAAGCTGGAGTTATAGAAACAATCAAGAATAAAATTAAAAGGAATGTAAGTGGAGCATCTGTAAAATATTAACTATTGTGTACTGTGTGCAACCATTTGTGAAAACTTCCTTCTACCTTTCCTTTACTCTTTGGCATTCAAGAGGGGTTTTCATGGCTGAGTTGATGTCGGAACTGCTGTTGGGAATCCTTGTGGTTTGTTTGTTCTCGAAAATTTCAGTTTGCAGTGTCAGCTCAGATGGCCAGGAATTCCTAGGTTTAGAGAGGCTAGTTACCACACTGATGGGCATTTTAGAAATTTGAGAGAGAGATTTACCCAGAGGTGAGGACAGCTTCCATAGGGTCACCCATATGGTTGTCTTTTGCTGGGTTAGATATTCTGAATACTGTTGGGTGGCCCATTTCAATGCAGAGGCTATCCCATACCCATATTGGCATCAGACACAGAGAGTTTAGTCATAACCTCACAGATTTTTGTGGTGGTCTCTGCTGATGAGACACACCTGGTCTACCCTCCCAACTGGAGTATCTGTCAGGTTACCAGCTGCTTTTATCAGCTGTTAGAGGAGGCTCTTGACTCTGTTTCCTGACTGAAACCTGGTGATTTTGTGTCTGGATGCCATTGGAGTTTAATGGTGAGCTCTAAGAATTGAATCAGTTGCGCTGTGTTGAGATGGAGTTATCTAAGGAGCCACCTGGAGTCTGATTTTTTTTTAAAATTTATTTTGTACAAGGAATGTGTGACTCTACAGAAGAGCTGTGATTGATGCCAAGAAATATGTTTCCTCTTAACATATACTCTTCAAGGGACCGACCATCTGCTGAATTTCTTTCAGGAAGCATGCAGTCTGATTACTCTGGATAATTATTTGTTTAGTTTATATACATAGTAATATCGTGTGATGCTTCCCAGGGATAGCCAGGGTTGTGAGGTACATCAGTACTGCCTGCAGTTAGCATGAGGAAGGCTTGTCTGTGCCTTCTAGGTGTCAGCTCCCCAGCCCCACTGACCACAGGCAACACCAGCACCCCGGGCCTTTGCACGCCCTACTCTTTCTCAACAGATTAGAGATAGGCACATTCCAACACTTGAGCTCCCTGAGCATCTCCTTGGAGTGTCCACCACTGGTTCACAGAATTCACTGCTGTCAAAGAAACAGTACATACCAGATTACCAGTTTCACCTGAGGATCACCGCTCCACTTAACACACAGCACATAAATATGTGTAGTGAAAATAAGTAAAAAAATTATTTAACAAAGATCAGAGATTCTAGAAGTAGCAAGTGAAAGTATCGGAAACACATGCTTACATATAAAATAAAATCCTAATGTCTTCTAGAGCCTAGATTTAATTAACAAGATACTATCTTGTCTAATGAAAGTTTAGCTCACTTAGTCTTTCCAGTCTTTTCTAGCCAGGTTGGATCTGACCTGCTTTTCATAAGACAGAACATGCTGATAATTCATCTCCTCAATGAAGGACCTGGGGTGTACTGCAGTACCCCCAGTTACACCCCCCCAAAAATATTGTCCTTACTCATAAACAGGGCACCTTATGTTTTTTTTTTTCCTGTAGATCTTTCATGTGACCAGCTAGAGAGAGAAATGTCTACTACCCCTAGCCTGAACAGAACCTGTTTATCACCTTCTGGAGACCTATCTTAACTCCCACACCTTAAGAACATAGTTTTCAGTATAGATACCCAATTCCTTAAATAACATCTGTACATGCGTCTTGCAATGATTAGGATGTCCACTGTGTTACTGGCTATTGGTAGAGACTTCACATGCCACCCTTTGGTGCATTGTTATATAGACATCAGATCCTTATGCACCACCCTTTATGCCCTCTGCCAGTTGGCACTAAGGGGTCCCTGGGTCACAAATATCCGAAAGTCTTGTTTGTGACTGGTGCTCCATTGTGCTGTACAAATATGTAGGAAGATGCATTCCTTCCCCTGAAAAGTTTACCATCTAAATCGACAAAAGGTGAGGAGGAAACAGACACAGAAATGTGAAGTGATTTGTCCAAGGTCATATAATAGATCAATGATTTCAGTATTGTTACTCCTGATTTACACTACTGAGAGCAGAATCTGGCCCTAAATAGAAAAGATATGCATTTTCAAATTCTTGTAATTTCACATTACCTAACTAGAGAAGGTATCTGTTCCAATGCCTTTGTGGACAGTGTAGTATGCAAAAAGGTTTCAATGTAAATAAACTTAACATCTTAACCCAAAAGTTATTTAAGAGGAATACATTCCTGTTAGAAACTGAGCAAGGAATTTCACCAGCCAAAACGAGCAGCTTTACCTACAATGTGTAGTTAAAAGAAAATCTGCTTTTTTCTGCCTTTAGTGGGCCTAGTTGAATCTCAATAGTAGTTTCCCCCACCACCCTGAGAAGTACCCATTTTCTGTAACTCCATAATATATTCTTCCCAAGATGCACCTATAGAGGTGCTTTATCATTACCTGAACTTGTAATGCCATTAGACTACTTCTTCGAGTGCTTGCTCATGTCGATTCCAATCTAGGTGTGTGTGCGCCCACGTGCACAGTCATCGGAGATTTTTGCCTTAGAGTATCCGTAGGGTTGGCTGTGGCACTTCCTTGAGTGCCATGCTCATGCGTCTATATATTAGGCACCGCGGGCCGCACACCCCCTCAGTCCTCCTTACCACCTGTGGTGGTTAGTCGGAGCGCATTTCCTTGCATAGCAAAGGTTAGTGGTTTCGTCTGTTCAGACTTTAAGCCTTAGGGCCTTGTAAATAGTTGTTTATAGTAATTAGTGTTAAGTAGTTGTTAAGTGTAGTTAGAAGTTCGAGTCCCATCAGGGACTTCGCCCCAAGCGGGGCATGCCCTGGTCTCCGGGGTTTAAGCCCTGCATGGACTGTAACAGAACTATGCCTGAAAGTGACCCCCCACAGAAGCTTCCTCAAGTGCTTGGGGGAATCAGATGTGAAGGACAAGTATTGTATCTGTAAAAATTTTCGACCCAGGATTCAGAAAGAGCAGGATATTCGTTTGAGGGCTCTCTTCTTGGAGGCTGCGCTCTGTCTGGCTTCCAAGCCATCCCGCCAAGACTTGACTCCTACCTCGGCCCCTGTGCACAGCTCACCCCCAGCACCGGGCTCCGTCCAGCACTGCTTCTCATCCCCAGTTCCCAGAAAGAGAACTAAGAAGCATGGCTCCCCGGCACTGGGCAAGAAAGGACGTGGGGCATCAGGCAAAGGACACACTTTGGGCTGCCCAGCTGCTCCGGAGCCATGTGGATGTGCCTCCCCAGTCGGGGCCCTTACCCCCTTAAAGGATCCACAACTGACTCCTAGGAGCAGTGGGGGATGCAAACTTGTAGCGACATCGACGCCTTCCCAAGCTCCCCTGGCACTGAGAGAGCAATGGTCTCCGCCTGTGCCACTGGCACTGTGCATGCCCCAGGAAGCAGCAAAGGCTCCCTACAAGGGCAGGCCAGCCACAAAGACCTCCCAAGAGGCAGTGGAGCTCCACTGATCACCTGAGCCAAGGCAGTGCTCTCCATCTCCACACCACAGATCTCTGATGTCACAGCCCAGATCCTCTTGGGCTCGCTCTCAGTCACCAGCACCACGTTTTCGGTCCCCATCATCTTGACGTGGATCACCTAGGGGGAGGCGCTGGTCTCCATACCACCGGCGCTGTTTGCCCTCCGCTGGTCATACTCTCGGTGCAGATCTTTGTCGCTCGCCCCATGGGAGTGCTACTCTCGTGATACTGGTGGCTCCGGCACTGGTCCCCCTGAAACCAGCACCGATCCTTCTCTAAGCACCGGTCTCTGGTGGCAATGGTTAGCAGGCAGGCAGAGGTGTCGATGGCCCTGCCGTGGTAACCAGAAGGGTATTCCTCTGGCACGAAAGGGCAGTTTAGCCCCTCGCTGAGAGTCCACCGGCACGATTGGACACCTGTTGGTCTTTTGCCAAGAAGCTCTCGGCCTTTGGGACTTTTGCATGCGGCATACCATTTATCTTGTAGCCGCGCACCTGCCCGGAACCAAGAACATCTTAGCAAATCACCTCAGTGGGACCTTTTTGTCTTGCCATGAGTGATCGCTCCATCTGGAGGCAGTCAGCATAAACTTCCAGAGCTGGGGGACTCTCCAGGTGGACTGGTTCGCATCCAGGTAGAACAGGAAATGCCATGTGTTCTGTTCATTCCGGGGGATGGATAGGGGCCCTGTCCATTCCGCGGAATGAACAGAACATGTGGTTCAGGGCTGTGATGTATACCTTCCTGTCAGTGCTGTCCCTTAACACGGTCCTTCTGAAGAGCAAGCAGGACAGGGCGAAGATTATCCTAATGGCCTCCGTGTGGCCTTGCCTGCACTGGTTTGGCATGCTGCTGGACCTTTTGATAGCTGCCCACAGCAGCCTTCTGCACCTGAACCTGGAGGTGCTGTAATTGATAGCATGGCTTCCACATTGCTAAACGCAGGCAAACGGGAATGCTCGGCCTGTGTTCGGCAAGTCTTGCTGAGTAGGAGGAAATCCTCTACCAGAATGACTTACCTGGCCAAGTAGAAAAGGTTCATGTGCTGGGCCTTGGAACGGTGTATCCAGGCCGCTCAGGCCTCGCTTCACCTCAGACTCCAAAGTTTGTCCTTGTCATTGATCAAGGTCCACCTGGCCGCTATCTCAGCTTTCCATCCTCCGTTCCAAGGCAGTTTGATCTTCTCTCGTGACACGATGAGCCAGTTTTTGCAGAACAGGAGTGTCTCTACCCACACGTCCTGGATCCCATCCCTCCCTGTGACCTGAATCTCGTGCTGTTGAGACTCATGGGGCCTCCCTTCGAACCTCTGGCTTCCTGCTCTCTCCTTCTTCTCTCCTGCAAGGTTTAATTCCTGGTTGCAATAACGTAAGCCCTCAGGGTGTCCGAGATCAGGGCACTTACTTCGGAACCGCGCTATAAAATCTTCTACAAGAATAAGGTCTAGCTGCAACTGCACCAATCATTTCTGCCCAACGTCATCTCCCAGTTTCATACTGGGCAGGACATATACTTACCCGTCTTCTTTCCAAAGCCTCGTACGCAAGATGAGGAGAGCAGGCTATGCACCCTGGACGTCAGGAGGGTGCTGGCCTTCTACATAGATAGAACAAAACCGTTCCATAAGTCAACGTGGTTGTTCGTTGCGGTGGCAGACAGAATGAAAGGTCGCTCAGTGTCTGCTCAGAGGATTTCATCCTGGATCACGGCCTGCATCCGTTACTGCTATGAGCTGGGGAAGGTGCATCTGCTGGCGATCATGACGGCACACTCGACTAGGGCACAAGTGTTGTCAGCGGCCTTCCTGGCACAGGTACCAATCCAAGAGATCTGTAGGGCCACTACCTGGTCATCTGTCCATATGTTCACATCTCATTATGCACTTACCCAGCAAGCTCAAGACGACGCTGGCTTTGGCAGAGCAATGCTGCAAGCTGCAAGACCGTGAACTCTGAACCTACCTCCATTGACACTGTTTGTGAGTCAGCTAGAATGGAATCGACATGAGCAAGCACTCAAAGAAGAAAAACCGGTTACTTATCTTTTGTAACTGTTCTTCAAGATTTGTTGCTCATGTCCATTCCATTACCTGCCCTTCTGTCGGAGTTGCCAGTAGGAAGGGAAGGCAGCGCCTGATAAGTGCAGCACTCAAGGGTGCCTCACAGCTGACCCTACAGATATCGCTAAGGCAAAAATCTCCGACTGTGCCCATGGGCATGCACACCTATAATGGAATGGACATGAGCAACACATCTTGAAGAACAACAGGTACAAAAGGTAGGTAACTGTTTTTTTCAGAGTTGTATAAAATAACTCTTCACATGGCAAGTTGAAAAGTTGAGGGTTATTGTTGCAGAAAAAGGGTGGTTAGCCATGTTCATACAAAGTAAAAGATCTATGTTCTTTAGAGCAGGGGTTCTCAAACTAGGGATCAGGACCCCTCAGGGGGTCACGAGGTTATTATATGGGAGTTGCGAGCTGTCAGCCTCCACCCCAAACCCTGCTTTGCCTCCAGCATTTATAATGGTGTTAAATATACAAAAAGGTGTTTTTAATTTATATGGGGGGGGGTCGCACTCAGAGGCTTGCTATGTGAAGGGGTCACCAGTACAAAAGTTTGAGAACCCCTGCTTTAGAGGGTATACTATCTTGCTACCTGGTAATTGGAAAGATTTTCAAGGATGAAGGACTGCCAGGCCCAAGTCTCCTCGTTCAGCACCTAGCCATTGCATCTCTAGTGACTATGAGAGTAACTGCACTTTTATCTATGCATAAATCAGTAAGTAAAGTATTATGCATGCTTAATACCTTTCTATATAGTAACGTATGTGGAGTTTAACAAAAACTTCCTCTGGTATCTTTTAACCAAAACATCTGTGTTTACCTGAGCAGTCTCTCAAGGACAAGAGTCTTGGTCTTGGTTTTGTTTAATATAAATTTCTTTCCAAAAACCCATCAACAGCTATGGCACTATAATAAATTAAAGAAACAGTAGGTGTAAATAGGGAATTTTTTGAATGAAATGAAATTTGGTACTCTCTTTAGATGTGCTTTTCAACACTGAGGAAATCTGATACTGATAAAGAATACATAATGTTTATTTTAAGTGCAATTTTGAATAAATAACATGGTTGAAGTTAACTTAGAAATTCTAAAACTAGTGTTTGTCTCTTGTGCATTAATTTGTATAGTTTTTCAGACTATTTAAGGTAATACAGTTGAGCACTTTTTGGCGGGGGAACTACAGGAAATGTCTATACTAAGCCAGGCAAATATTGCTCTGTGTGTTGATTATAGATTAATCAAGTTCTAAAATAAATATTTTTCCATATAATTTGATAAGTGGATTATTACAGTTCCCATACAGAATATGTTTAACTTGCTGGAAAATCAAGGTTGCCTGTGCACCAACAGTCAAAATTGAAAGATTTATACAATATAAATGATATGATTTAATAAATATTGCACAGAATATATATATATTCAAATATAGTTTGAAATTTAAATAATTTCTTTTACACCCTGCTTTTGTATCTTTCAAATAGGCTGATGGCCGAAAATCTGCACCATCCATGATGGATCGACTCCAGAGACAGATAATTGTAGCAGACTGTCAAGTTTACCTAGCTGTGCTTTGTTTTGTAAAACAGGAATTGTCAGGTGTGGTATGACTCTAGTAATAATATTTTAGCTTTTTTTTTTCCATTGGCGTGTAGAGTGAGTATTAACTTCTGATCTCTAAAGTGTGAAAATGATTACCGATACCCACATTGATAAAGATAGTTGCTTTGTACGAAAGAGAGATATTGCATTTGAAATGAGGGATTAGATTTTTTTTCAAAACTGAATGTGTCTGCAAAATGTGCAGCCATTGTGCCCTAAAAACATATATTTGTTCACATTGATTTGGTATGCGAGCATGCAGCACTATTATGTGCAATTATTTATTTGCATATAGAAATAGATGGTTTTGCAGGTGAAAGAGTATATTTGTGGGTTCTTTGCCAGTTTTTGCTAGATTTAAAAGTTGGGTCTCTATAGTGCAAAAATGAGACATTTTAAATTTGTATTTAGGATTAAAGATATTTATGATATCTCTTTACATAAATATGCATACATATATAGTAGGGTCTTTAAATGTATATTTGATCTGTATAAATTAGGGATTTCTGCCTTTTGTTATACCAATACCCAACATTCTGCTGGTCCTCTCTTAGATATATATACCTGAGAATACTTTGCCTATCCTCATAGAGGCACCTCCGGAATCATTGCAAAGATGTATAGGTGCCTTGTGCATCTAAGTTGTACTGGCTGAAACTGTATGAGAAAATTCTCTCCCGCAAAGCCCAAGTAATGGGAACAGGCTTACGTCTCCCACACTCATGATGCAGTCCTATTCAGGAAATGGGGCAGATAGCAAGAAATCGCTGACCAAAGTGGTTTTGAATGAACAAGTCTAGTGCTACAGATGGAAAAGCTGACTAAACAGTGTAGACTTCTAATGTACTAAAGACTCTATTCATTAAAACATGGAGCACAACAGTTTCAGGTGCTTGCTTGTCACAGAAATTAATCCTGATTTAGGGAATACAAACCTCTCCTTGTCTCAGCTGTAAAACTGTTTCCAGATTTCATTGCATTGCTTGATCGCTTGCATTATAGAAAGACATTTCTGCCCCCATTAATTTATGCAGAAGGTGATCCAAGTCATGTGCTAACTGAGCATTCTTCTAAGTATTCACTTATGTCAACAAAGACTGAGGGAGGGCTGCTGAAGAAAATCCAAGAAGTAATATCCAGACTACCATTAAAATAATGTAAATATCATTGGTCGAGAACATGGGGCCTTCTGTTATGGAAATCCCTATTCGTCAAAACCAGTATTTCTGCAGTTTGCATGGTTCTAGATAAGATGTATAAACTAAGGGACGATTGTCTGCTGTACCAATAAGATGAGACAAAAGGTAATATATTTTATTGGACCAACCTCTGTGGGTGTGAGAGAAAAGCTTTCAAGTTTACAAGATCTCTTGTGGTTCTGTGTGAACTCGAAAGCTTTTCTCTCTCACCAACAGAAGTTGGTCCAGTAAAAGATATATCACCCACCGTCTCTCTCTAATATCCTGGTACCGACATGGATACAACAACACTGCATACAAGGGCGGCTCTAGCAATTTCACCGCCCCAAGCACGGCGGCACTCCGCGGGGGGCGCTCTGGCAGTCGCCAGTCCTGTGGCTCCAGTGGACCTCCTGCAGACGTGCCTGCGGAGGGTCCGCTGGTCCCGCGGCTCCGGTGGAGCATCCGCAGGAACACCTGCGGGAGGTCCACCGGAGCCGCCTGCCGCCCTCCCGCCGACTGGCGGAGCGCCCCCTGCGGCATGCCGCCCCAAGCACGCGCTTGGCGTGCTGGGGCCTGGAGCTGGCCCTGACTGCATACCAATAAGCTGTCATTTAGGATTTCTTGGCACTCCACGTGGGTAGTATATGGCTTTCACTCACTCTTTGCTCATTATTTTCCCCTTGAAATCTTCCCTTCTTTCAGAATTTATACCATAACTGCATTACAGCATCTGACCCAAAAGCTGAGAGAACAGTCAGTTTCCTTTCCTCCTCTGGTCTGCTGTGGAGAATGCTGAAGAAGCAGCAGTAACAACTCAGGACAGAAATAGGCCTTACAGCCCTTCTGGGTCTATCCAGTCAGGAACAGTTCACTTGAAATCTTTAGCTACCCTCCTCTGAGGCTAAAGACCGCCTCTGTGATCCTCCAGTTTCTTCTCAGTAGCAGTGTGAGAGTGAACTTGCTGAACAGTTGAGTCTATCGCCCATTAACCATTTTAGAAATCCAGCCTTTGGCCAGATTAACTTTTTGTTTTTATATACATACTTAGTTTTTATGGCATCATGTCTAAATTTTTGTATAGTGAGAGAACCAAATTATTGAGACAAAATCTTCATGTGTAAATTGCTTGGTTCTCAATTGATGGGTAGAAATCATTGACTTTTTGCTGAACAGTTTGACAGGCAGCTGTATGAAAACACACAGGGTTATGAACAGTTTGCCTTTTTGTAGCTCATTGGGCTAACGTTTTACTCCCACACATACTGTAGCTATTTTCATCTTACTAAATTTATAAAACAAATCTGATCTTTTTTGGACTGCTACCTAGGTGCACTTAACATTGCTGTAGGGATTTAAAACTTCTTGAAATTAATCACTGCAGTCATAGCACAGGTAATCCATTAGCAATTAATGTCAGGAAGTCTCAACTCAAGTGTTATCTCAAAGAGTTAAGTAATCCACATTATGAATAAATAAGGCTGAGATTTATGATTTTAACATATCTCAGTATACCATATCATGAGATGTGCTGTTTTTGTCAGAAAATTTTCAAAGTATAGTACTTCGGTAAGCAGGAAGGATGAAAGTTCTGCGGTGCACGCATCAGGGATGCAGTGATCTTATCAAAGGCACTAACTGAAACACAGTCTGTGGGGATGAGTGAAATGTGGTTTGTTTATTTATTTCCCGTTGCTCTATCCCTACTGCATTGCTATACAGAATAAGCACTTGGACTGTGGCAAACCACATAACTGCTGACTATTCTATGCAGCAAAAAAGTGGCCTAATTAGAGAATTGAAATAACATTAGCCTCGCAATATGGCTGAATCATGGTCATGGTTGGAATATTTCATTGCAATAAATAGCTTAATTTTTCCTGTTGAAATAGTAAAAAAAATAAAAATTCATTTGCAACACACACAATCAAAATGTTTAACTCCAGGAGGCCTGTTGCAGTCTTGGGGTGCTCTGCTGAGCAAAGCAATGGGGGATGAGAAATCTGATCTCAGTTAAATTATTTTTATATTTATTTTGAAAGAGCACTTCAGTTCACTTTCAATATAATAGACTTACAGTTTACAAATACTTTATTTAAAAACCAGATCTTCCTTTATTTATCTGTTAAGGCCAGGATCTCACAGATCTGTTTCCCTTGCTACAGCTCATGGTGTCACCAATACCTAAAACAACGTAGGGAATGCAGTATTCTGCATTGTGTATGGTGCTGATAATATCAATGGTGACAGATTAGAGTCAGATCTCTAGTTTGTCTTGAAAATAAAGAAAAAAATTAAATTTCACCTTTAATATGCTGCTCTCCTGCAATTCCTTATAGAGCTGTATACAGAATGTCGATCTATTGTTACTTCAGCTGTAAAGCCCACTGACTGAAAATTCCATTACTCTCCATCCAGGCGAGCTTTGGACATTCCCTAGTATTACAGTAGTCTCCCCTTCCCTCTCCCAGTACCCAATATGGGTTATTCCTCTCTCTGCACATGGCTTCTTCTGGAGAGTCCAAACATAATTTTTAGTACTATGATTGTGCAATTAGGTCTCCATGTATAGTCTTAAGTAAGTTGTGGCTTCATTTCCATTTCCTACATCCAGTGTCTAAAAGAGATTGGTCTAGTTGAGAATCCTCTTTCACAACTCCTTCTCCTCTACTTCCTTTTGTAAGTGCAGGGAGTTCTTTTGTGAAGAGCAATACAATAATATACAAATATGCAGAGAGAGTAGATTGGTCTCCATATTCCTTCCTTGTCTCAGGCCCCCATTTGTCTTTACACTTTGTAAAATTCATTTCAACCTGGACACTAAATTTGTGTATAAAAATCTGCTGCTTCCTGTGCCAACAACAGTACCCACATACATCCTTGCCTACATTTCCTCCCACTTTGCCTACTGCACCTCCATTATCGTATCACTTCAACTCTTCAGACATGCAGTGGGCCATTGCCTACTTTCTCACACTTACAAAGAGTGGTGGTGTAACCTCACATCCTTCCTCAAAAAACTCAAGTTCAAAACTATTATCCTTGTCCATGCGCATGCTGCAACCTGCCTCTGTCCTCCCTGTTACTTGTTGAGGACTTGTCTCTTCTCTGTCCATTCATACAAGCTCCCCACTTTTGGTATTAGACTCTTCCCTGCATCTTCTGCTGTCTGAAACACACTTCCCATATATCTTCTCAGCAGCTCTAGCTCTCATTTCAAATCTGTGGAAAGTACTTCATGTTCCTCTTCTTTCATACCTTTTTCATTTTCTTCTCCTATGAGTCACTGTTTAACTGTGTAAAACCATTTTTGAATACAGTTTGTATGAAAAAATATATCTACTTTATTCAAAAAAACACTGTATTCTACTCCAGATAAAGTTTTGGTTATTCTTTCCACATTCTCTATTCTTTGAAAGGCACCTAGAGTTAAAATTAAACACTTTCCCTTTTGGGTTTTTGCTACTTTCCATATGCCAGCACTGTGTTCATCCTACTCCACACCATGTGTTTGTAAAGTTGCAGAAGCCAGCATTGTTTACTTTGTGTTTATTCCTCTGTTCATCTGCATCATCCTTGTTGTCTGCCTACTACAGGGAGTAATAACTTTGTGCTATAAATTGTTTTTAAGATCTTTGGCTAAAAAGCACTGTATAAAGACATTGTATTATTTCTATTAAAGATCTTCCCTAGATTTTACAAATCAAATCAGGGTTTTAGATAAAAAATATGTGATAGTATTCCTTTTAAATTTGACTTTTAATTAGATAATCTCCAGGTAACAGAATGTCAATTGCTGCAAAATCCTACAGAACTTTTTTGTAGTCATGAAGTGAAATCAGCTTAAATAAAGAGAGAGTGCAATATAGTATTTGTCATTCTATGAAAGACCATTTATGACTTTAAGTTTCTGTATCTGGAATAAACCCTTGAGATATATTTTTCTTTCTGTTATCAGCATACATAAAAGGTGGGTGGATCCTTCGAAAAGCCTGGAAAATTTACAATAAATGCTACGTGGACATTCATACACTTCAGGAAGTATATCAGAAGAAGATAACTCAGGAATCCTTGACTTCTGATGCTGCAAATGATAATCATATTGCTGCAGAAGGTGTAACGGAGGATTCACTAAACAGACTGAAAGGTGCTGTTAGCTTTGGATATGGACTTTTTCATCTTTGCATATCCATGGTGCCCCCAAACCTGCTCAAAATCATCAACCTGCTGGGTTTTCCTGGAGACCGCCTACAGGGGCTTTCATCACTGATGTATGCAAGTGAAAGTAAGGACATGAAGGCCCCTTTAGCTACGTGAGTAGCTATATTGAAATTCTTTGGTAAATAACTTAGTAGTGAAAGTTAGTGGACTACAAAGAAACAAAAAAATAAAATAAAAGCTTGTTGCTTTAAAGGAAACATCAGCAGGTAAAAAGCTTTCAAATTGTTGCTTAACATGCCATTGTTTATTAAATTAATCGTATATTATAAGACCTTTTTTTTAATACACCTCTACCCCGATATAACATGACTCAATGTAACATGAATTCGGATATAACGTGGTAAAGCAGTGCTCTGGAGGGTGGGGTTGAGCACTCCGATGGATCAAAGCAAGTTCAATATAATGCAGTTTCACCTGTAACGCAGTAAGGTTTTTTTTTTTTTTGGCTCCCGAGGACAGCGTTATATCGGGGTAGAGGTGTATGTGCCTTCAGATTGTGTGGGTGATTTTATTCTCCAAAACCTTTTATTATATCATCGACTAGTTCCTATGAATAGGGAGAAATTATTGTGCTTAAAACAGTAATTTAAAGGATATCCTAAAAACCTCAGTAAGCTGAAATATTTAATTAGTTTGCTATTTAACAACTTGTACAGGGGAAAATGTTCATGTCATAAAAACTATAAACTTCTACCTTCTCATTATATATACTTATTTTGATATGATGACTTTTTTCTAGTTGTATCCAATTCCCATTTGGAAAAGTTTGGGAACATTTGAGCTTTTTACACACAAAAAAGGGTATTCAATATACTGGACTTTTGAGGGGCATCCCTCATATAACAAGATTTCCTGACTCTTTATGCTGAATTCTGGTATTTTTTGTGGCTTATGTTTCACCCAGTCTCAATTTACTGCCCTTTATGACAGTCTTTTTCCTATTCAGTGCCACAAAGTTCAGACCTTCACTACTGGGTTTGCCGAGGAACTACAGTGCACCACTGCAATAAGTGTGGAATGCAGTGTTAAATCCTTTCTGCTTGGAGAGTTCTCATCTGATAATCAGATTTAATATGCCCTGAAGATTCATTTATTAGTCAGTTTGATATAATCTATATTGTGGGAAAATTGAGAATACCATCCCTTCTTGGTGTATTCCGCACCAATTGGCCCAGGAAGCAGGCATGTCCTGCTCTTTCCCCACATTAAGTCTGATATCGGTCATTTATTTGTCAACATTTTGGAATAGCAGGCTCAGTATCCCTCCCCCTTCCCCTCAATCTTCAATTGTTATTTGTTTTATGGTGTTTTTACAAGCTTAATTATTTTAAAAAGTTATCCTGCTCTTAGTTCTAGAGATTGTAAAAACCCTACTCATCTAATGCTTTGGAAATTGTGAGCCTAATTCTATTTTCGCATACTCTGGTGTAATTTTGAAGTAATCAATTTAAGGTAATGGAGGACACTGGCTTAAGTCAGGGCAAGCAAGAGAAGAATCATGCTCTGCATCTTTTGTCAGTGCCTCTATACTAGAACTCCTCTGTAAACAAATTGTAATCATCGTTCTTTTTGTGCATTCTTTCAGATTAGCTTTGCTGTGGTACCACACAGTAGTTCGCCCCTTTTTTGCTTTGGATGGCAGCGATAACAAGGCAGGACTGAAAGAGGCTAAGGAGATTCTTCTGAAAAAAGAAGCTGCTTATCCAAATTCTTCTTTGTTTATGTTCTTCAAGGGAAGAATACAGCGATTAGAGGTATTATATGCTTTCATTCTCCAGATTATTTTTAATTTGTTGTATTGTAAATGTTGTTGACTTGAATATATTACATTAGAACAATACAGACTTCAATAAATCAGACATGAAGGGGGAAAAATCCTCTTTTGCACCTTAATGTCCAGAGTCTGAATCAGCCCTATTGCAATTTAGCTCTGGCCAACTGACTTATATATCAAGATCTGACTCTTGTTGTTTTGCTACTTGTTGTATTTGCAGCACCTTAATAAAAGGAAATGTATTTATTGCTATGTCATATTTTCTTGAAGTATTAATTGGTACTTAAGCCTTGAATTTGTCATATTGAAATCTGAATTTAATCTGTTGAAAACATGAGTAGAAAACATTGTTTTCCTTTCTGATGTGCTTTGCCTGACTCTGACCTAGCCAAGTACAGGTAGCCCCTTTCAGTGACTTCCTGAAGTTTAGGTAATTTCCTTTGCTGTTTAGACATCAAACCAGGGTATTCTTAATTCCCATAGTGAGATATGAGCTGAATAGGGCTATTCCCTGAAAACAAGATTCACTAATGCTGTTTGTGTTGAAAAGGGGTTCTTCAGCTATTGCAGCAGTCCCACATTTTGGCCCTGAATCTTGTCCTTTCTGTGTGCCAATACTAGTTTGAGGCAGACAACAGAGCTTTAAACACCCTCTCTCATCTGCTGCTGCTTCATCCATCGGTGTCAGAAGATTCCTAGGGCTACTGTAATAAAAAAGAAAAAACCCACCAGCAGCTAGCTTCTTGCATTGTGCCACCTAGAGATCCTAAATGTTGCTTTTGGGCAAACTACCACCATTGGGCTGAAATGCTCCATCGCAACACAACTGTTAGGGCTAGTTCAGACCTTAATGCACTCATATCTGCTGTGGTTTGTGGTTGATTCTCAGAATAGAGCCTGCTGTTTCTGGGGAGGAAGCATGGGTAACAAGAATTAGGCTTTCAGTCTTAAGACAGATCAGATTTATTTGCATCTCGTTGGTTTTACCTGGAAATACTCCAATGCGTTTCCAATCTGAGCTGATTTTGTGCTGTCTCAGGCAAACTACCTTTTTAGGCATTATTTTGATGTTATTTGTGGGTGGGAAAATATTTTAATTGCCTTTCATTGAATCCTATAGTCATTCCATGTAGCTGAATGTGTTTCAAAGGGTTTTTGAAGATATTCAGGTGGAATAGGTATAGATATGCAAAATACATAACAGTAGTTCAAAAAATGTAGAGTTGGTAATGATTCATCCCAGAATCTGACCTTGTAATTGGAACTGTTAACATGTCTGTTGATGTAGGAAAAGGAATATAATCTATAGCTGTATTGTCTCTGTAGGACTAACCAGAAAAAAAATCAGTAAAAACATCTTTGTCAATAAAATGAACCTTTATGACCCTGAACACTGACAGTGCACAGATCTGGTGGGTAAGAGGGTGTCATTTTTACATAGTCACTTTAAAAGTATTCCTCCATCTCAGTCAGTGAGGAGAAAGCACTTGCTCTTCAAGGAAAATTTCATACTAATGTGAACTTGAAAGAAGAATGCCCAGATTTACTTTATGTATTCTCTTTGCTATTCTTGCACTTACTTGTTTTTATAAGAAGATTTTCCTTCACAAGCCAGGTTTTTCAGCTGTATCCTGAATGATATTGAATCCTTGTGATACTGTGTTGCTGTGGAAATAGAATATTCTGTTACAAACTCAGATATCAAATGAATATTGAATAACTGATTTATTTGTTATATATTTATATATATCACAAATTCAATATTGTGACTTCAGTATGTAATCCAGTAAGAAGAAGAAGAATGAGCTGGGAAGGAGCAAGCCCTTGTTTAAATGTAAATGTTTTTAAGAAACAGCAAACATGGAAAGAAATCTGATGCAACAGAAGTGTATTGGACTTATACTTTAAGTCATCAGCACCTGAAAGGGTATTTCATAAGTAGAGGCCTGTGAAAAGCTTGCGGTGTTTAACTCTTGATGAAACTTTAACTGCTGGACTGAATTTCATTGTACATAGACAAATCCAACCCTACAAATCTGCCAAGGAGTCGTCTGATTTTTAAGGTCATGTTGGGAGACATCTAAACATAAGCCTTGCTTTTTGTTCTAAAGGAAACGTTGCAGTTAGAATGTCATTTATTTTACCAGCAGTGGATATTCAAAATAGCTGGCTGATTGCAAAGTACTTTACATGTTCCAAGGATTCAAAATAGCTTGTATATAGCTAAAGCCAATAGTTCTAATAGTGATTAATAGAAAAATAGAATTTGTAGGCTTTATATATTAGTCCTGTGAGTGGCAGCATGCAGCACTGGGTTTTTTTATATTCTTTGTGCCTGTACATGCTCAGTGTGTATGTTGTGTAATTTCAATTGATGGGATGGACAATTGCATACTGTACTGCATGTGGGTGTTACTTATGTGAAGATATAAAAAGCAAGCAGTCCAGTTGGGCAAACTGAAACCAGCCACCCAAATAAGAGACAGATAGCTATGCCAGACTGGACACAGAGAGAGGATCACTGTGGAGGGTAAATTTGAGAGTTTCATGCACAGATACACAATGGTAGTTGAAGCCATGCAAATGGAGGATGTCCCCCAGGGATAAGATTCATAGATTCCAAGGCCAGAAGGGACCATTACGATCATCTAGTTTGACCTCCTGTATAACACAGGCCATAACATGTCCGCAAAATATTTCTTAGAGCAAATATTTTAGAAAAACATCCAGTCTTGATTTTAAAATCATCAGTGATGGAGAATCCACCACAACCCTTGATAAACTGTTTAATGGTTAATTACTCCTACCATTAAAAATGTATGCCTCATTTCCAGTCTGAATTTTTCTAGCTTGAACATCCAGCCATTGGATTGTGTTATATCTTTCTCTGCTAGATTGAAGATCCCATTATTAAATATTTGATGCCCAGATAGATAATTACAGAGTGTAGTTAAGTCGCTCCTTAACCTTCTCTTCATGAAGCTAGGTAGACTCAGAGTTCAATTGCTGTAAGGCAGAGGTTCTCAAACTTTTTGTATTGGCAACCCCTTTCACACAGCAAGCCTCTGAGTGGGCCACCCTTATAAATTAAAAACACATGTTTTATATTTAACACTATTTTAAATTGCTACGTCTATAACCCTATATAAAATGAATTTACCTTTTTTTCACTGTTTTTAAAGTAAGACAAACACATTTTTATTGAATTATTAAAAGCAGAATTTTTTTAAAAAGTAGTTACTGTTTAATACTGAAGAAACATTGTCAATGTCACTTTTCATAACAGATTTAGCGCCACATTGCCACCCTTACTTCTGCGCTGCTGCTGAAGGTGGTGCTGCCTTCCGAGCTGGGTGGCTCTGAAAGCAGTGCCGGTAGCAGCACCACAGAAGTAAGGGCGGCAATAGGGCACTAGTAAGTCTGCTGCGAAAAGTGGTATCTGTATGTTTGTTAATATCACTTTTCACAGCAGACTTAGCCCCCTCATTGCCACCCTTACATCTGTGCTGCTGGCGGTGCTGCTTTCAGAGCCACCCAGCTCTAAAGGCAGAAGTGCAGAAGTAATGGTGGTAATGGGACACTAAGTCTGCTGTGAAAAGTGATATTGACACAGTTTCTTTGTGCGCTTCCCCCCCCCTCGCCCCACATAGAACCCCTGGCATACCTCCACTTTGCACACCTCTAGTCTAGCCCACCTCACTCCCCTCACCGGGGAGAGGCTGGTGCTGCCCCTCGTGATCCCCACATAATAACCTTGTGACCCCTCAAGGGGTCACATACGCCAGTTTGAGAGCCCCCGCTGTAAGGCATGTTTTCTAATCCTTTATTCATTCTTGTAGAGGATTCAGAGAAGAGCCACAATTTTTCAGCACTCTTCTTGAATTATGAGCACCAGAACTGGACACAGTGTTCCAGCCCAGTCGCACCAGTACCAAATACATGTGTAAAATAACCTCTCTACTACTACCCAAGATTCCCCAGTTTATGCATCCCAGAATTGCATTAGCTCTTTTGGCCACAGCATCATATTGTGTGATCATGTTCAGCTGATTATCGACCATGACCCCTAAATCTTTTTCAGAGTAAGTGCTTCCCAGGATAGAGTCCCCATCCTATAAGTATGGCCTATGTTCTTTCTTCTTAGATGTATACATTTATATTTAGCTGCATTAAAAGACATATTGTTTGCACCCAGTTTACCAAGAGATCCAGATTGCTCTAAATCTTCTTTATTTACATTCCCCCAATTTTAGTGTCATCTGCAAACTTTATCAGTGGTTTTATATTTTCCTTCAGATCACTGATGATGATGTTAAATAGTGTAGGGCCAAGAACAATCCCTATGGGACCCCACTGAAAATATACACGCTTGATCACTATTCCCTGTTTATAATTACATTTTGAGACTTATCAGTTAGCCAGTTTTTAATCCATTTAATGTTTGCCATGTTAGTTGTATATTGTTTTAGTTTAGTAATCAAAATGTGTGGTACTAAGTCAAACGTGTTACAGCAGACTTAAGTATATTACGTCAATACTATTACCTTTATCAACCAAACTTGTAATCTCATCAAGATGTATCAGAAAAGAAAAGGGGTCCAAGGACAAAGCTATGTAAAGCGGACAAATAGTGGGAGGAAGGACTGTCAAGTCTGAGAGGACGGAGGAAAATCAAGAAAGTACAGGGCCATGAAAGTCCAGTGTGGACCTGATATCAAGGGAGAGTTTACTACTGAACTATGAAGTTCTGAAACTATACTCTGAAAAGCATATAGAGAGTAGTATGGGGGCTTAGTCTCTGACAGTAGTTTTCTGTGAAACAGCCTTATTGTAGGATGTATAAATGTGGATATAATGAACTGATCTTCCCACTTTCTCAAAATCGCTCGTTTGAGGGATGAAGTCTTGAATGTCTTCTAGAAATGTTGAAATGAATGAATTTTGGCTGCAAGTGAAAGGGAAGGATGACACAGGAGAGTTGAAATGAAAGTGAGACAGGAGGTTCAAGGCTAGATTGATAGGATGATCAGATATCTCACTTTTTTCAGGAATGTTGTATGTTTCATGTGTGTCTGATGGTGATACTGTCTGATATGTTTTGCCAAATCTGCAAGCACACCTTTGTAAATTGTCTGGCTGTTTCCATCTTTGTAGTATGTCCAATAAAACTAATTGAGAAGGGGTGTTGTACACAACTTTAAGCCACTAATACAAAATGAGAACATTTCAGATACATTAGTGCAGTGGTCCCCAAACTGTGGGGTGAATCCTCCTAGGGGGCGTAGAGGAACATTTGGGGGGGCACATGGGGGGCAGGGAGGGAATGCCATCTACCTCAGCCCCGCCCTGGCCGCAGCACCACTCTGCCCCCAGCTGCAGCTCCGCTCCACCCCCTGCACCTGCCCAGCTCTGCTCTCATTCCCTCTCTAGCCCCAGCCCAGCTGTAATCCCAGCTCCTACCCCATCCCCAGTTCTTCCCCCAGCTCTGCCTTCAGCCCAAGCTCTGCTGCTGAACCAACTGTGCAGTAATGGAGGGTGTGTGTGTGAATAGACTTCATCACTAGTAAGGGGGAGGTGTGACAAGAAAAGTTTGGGCACCACTGCATTAGTGTATCTGAAGAATATTTAAATATAGGTTATTGTAATTATTTCTAATATCAAACTATCTGAAATTCAGCATTTTTGGCTGTGCCTTGGAGCCTTTCTCATTACAGGAGTGCTGTAGCTAAGTAGATAAAAATATATTCCCAGACAAAACTTGATTAAGGTAACTATGATGATTAATATCCATTTATTTCTAACAACATTATTAAATTGTTACACTAGTGTCTGGGGCCAGTAACTGGTGATAGATGGGGATAATGGTATCCGGTAAATGGACAGAGTTAAGGGTGGTATTCAATCCTTAACTGAGGTTTATCAGCCTTTCTGCTGTTGGTGTTTCTCTCCTATTTCTTTTACTCACTCACCAGCAGTTTTTTTTCCCCATTTGTTTCCCTAGAGAGGGAGGGGTGAATGTCCACACTGAAATATCTAAAAGCAACAGATTAATACCATCAAGTAAGATAAACCAGTAAGAATGAACATCTGACAGAGTCCTAATTTGTGTAAGCCCTTTGGTCCCTCCACACCAGCCAGTGGGCAGAGCCTCAGCTGATTGCATTTTTATAGTGCCATTGATTTCAATAAAGCTATGACCACATAAACCAGCTGAGAATCTGCTCCCAGATTTCTAGTGACTCTGTTAGTAAACAAACAAAGCCTTAACTGTATGTTTCTGTCAGATCGTAAGTGAGAGTATTTACAACTCTTGTATTTCATTTAGCTTTTAGCCATCAAGAGAACACCCTCTACTTGTCAGGAGCATAAGCTTCTTGCACTAAAATATTCATATTTGCAACTAATTTTAAAAGCCATCCATCCCTAGGACACTGTGGAATTAAAAAGAAAAAAAATTACTTGAAAGTTGAGATGGTGTTAGTATAGCTTTGACTGAAAAAAATATACAGCTCACAGGCAAAGTTAAACAGTAAGCATTAGGTTTCAGAGTGGTAGCGTTGTTAGTTTGTATCAGCAGAAACAACGAAGAGTCCTTGTGGCACTTTAGAGACTAACAAATTTATTTAGGCATAAGCCTTAGAGCTTCTTAAGCCAATCATTCTTAAAATAAAGGGTTAGTTATGTCCCAGATGAAAACTTTCCCAAAAATACTGTACTACCAAGTCTGGTTAGAAGTTGATAGATGTTTGGCTGCGTGTCTGTGTTCCCTCTTTGTGCCACCCCAGCCCTGCACAGACAGCTGGCATGGCAGATGTTGATCGAACTGCCCAATGACCACAAGATCCGTTAAGGGGACAAAGGCACCTGGCCAGGTTTATTGTCGATGAAGCACAGGTACTAGTATCCCACAGACTCTACCAGACCACTAATACATGTATGCCTGTAACAATGGGCCAGCCCAGTGCCTTTCCATTCCTCCCTAAGGCCACACAAAGATACTCCCTCTGAGATACATCTTTATACCCTGATACACACAAGTTAGTACTGCCCCTCTGACATAGATACTGTATTTACTGCCCCCTGATGTGGCTAGTTATCACTCATCACCTTGTACATATTGGTTTGATCAGAACATCTCTATTATATACTTTAAAAAAAATATGGAGATATACCTATATCATAGAACTGGAAGGGATCCTGAAAGGTTGAGTCCAGCCCCTTGCTTTCACTAGCAGGACCAAGTACTGATTTTGCCCCAGATCCCTAAGTGGCCCCGTCAAGGGTTGAACTCACAACCCTGGGTTTAGCAGGCCAATGCTCAAACCACTGAGCTATCCCTCCCCCTGTCAGCGTGACCTTATCTTTTAGGAGGGGGTCAGTGTGTTCCTGTTATCCTTGGGGAATGTTTCTGTACCATTCTTGATATCGGGATGTGTTTGCATGAGCACTTCTGTGACTAGCACTTCTTAGGAATGTGTATTTCTTCAGTATCAGCCCTGTTCTTGCCAAATTCTGTGAGTAGGTCCTGCCTCGCACCAGGCCTTTAATACAAAGGCATATGTCTCAGGCTCTCTTCCTATTACACTAAGGTTTACTTTTTAAAAAGTTTTTAAATTATTTTACCTGTGTTCTGGACTGTAAACTATTTAGTAATACATTGCAATCCTAATTTTCAGTAGGTTTGGAGTGATACCTGAAACCTTGAGAAAATAATGGAGGATTCTGGAATATAAAATCAGAGGAATCCCTCCAGATTTTGAAATCTACACATGGAGTCCTCAAACATGCAAGGCAGTTTCCCCTACTTTTAGAGATTGCTGGCCGGCTTCCATAGCTGCTAGTTTGTCCCCTTTAAAACTGACAAAACTGGTTGACAATGAAGGGAGATTGGGTCACTGTGAAGAGAGAATAATAGCATTGGGCCAAGCTAGCTGGCATTGGAGAGGCTCAGTACAACGCTGTGGGGTAAATTTACCAAATTTGGTAAATCTTGGCTGCAGTATAAATAAAAACTTCATTCAGGTAGTTGAAATTTTAGAAGTACTAAGTCAAAAAAAATTAGTTATGGTTCTCTCGGTTTTAATTGGCACTATATATACGTAAGGGGGCTATCGATTGTTATACTGTTTATTGTGTAATCTTTCATGCTAAGGTGCACGTGCCAAGGGGCTGAGTGACTGCTGTTGTGAGAGCCATAACTTGAGATGTTCACACTCTGCGGTCAGCAGATCTAAACATTAATGTTGCATTAGCTTGTTTTTAGTCATTTACATTTCCACTGGATTATTTTTTTAATCCAATAAATAAAGATTCAGAAGTGCATTTATTTTAAGGAGCAACCTTAAGATTGCAAGCAGAAATCAATACCCCAGCATCTTAAAAAACTGTATTGAAGCATCATTGCAATATCTGGAGGTACTGGGAATTTTAGTTGTGCCAAGGAATGTCTTAAAGACAAATCTACTGGGCCTCATGCACAGATGAAGTTTATCAAGATCTCAAGGCCCTTACATCCTCAAATGTTTGTAGGACTCTATTGTACAGCATCAGACTTTGAAATAAATAGAGCTGCATTTATTTCAATTTTCAGTGCTCCACAGGCAGCCACATTTTAGTATAAGTTTAGAAACCACATAATCAGCTTAAATCATTGCACAGTGTGTGATGTTCTGCAAATATAGCCTTTCTATTTGAAAATTAAATAATCTTCAGATATGCAAAAGAGGACTGAATCGTTAGTTTGTTTTGTTTTCGTTTTAACACAGCTGTCCAAAAATGTTCAGAATAAAATTTTACAAATTCCTCAAATTTAACTTTTGGGATGGGGCTGAAGCTTCTTATGCTTCTTCTAAACCTTTTTCAGAAGATTAGAAGATTGTAAGGTTTTGAAAATATAGATTTATTTTGGAAGTTTCTGCCTAACCACAGCTGAAACTGATATGATTCTATAATGTTAATGTCTGTGTTGCCAGTTGTTTTAAAATATATTATTAAAATGTGTAAGTAGATAGAAGGTATACTACATAAGTTAATTTACTATACACAGACGCACAGGGTCCTTGATGACATCTTGGTAACCTTGAGAGCAAACAAAACCTACCATAACTCACTCATGCAATCTCACTGGATAATTAAATATACTGTCATTTAAAAAACAAATTCCTCACTTTCTCCAGAGCATATTCTCTCATCACACCAACAAACATTCTATACAAGAAAACTATATAATTTAGGCTGTTCTTGTTTACACTGTTACATTGTAACTGTGGTTTACTCCCACAGGGAGTTGCTGTATATCACTGCTGCAAATGTACATTACAATGAAATAGTTCCTTAGCAACTAAAATGGTATTCCCTGATGAGACAAAGAAGCAAATTAAACAAAACCACCCCACCCCATGCCAAATCCATGAAAAGCAATTAACAACCATCTTTTCATTCGGTGCCATGGGATACATACAATTAGTAAGGATTTCCTGGAAACTATATTATTATACTTGTTTGTTTGCTGCTTTTACTCATTGATGGGTCCCTTTCACTCCCCTGCTTAGTATCAACACTGACTAGTGGAAATACATGTTAGGCTTTTTAGAAGATCTTATCATGTGTGTGTGAATAAAAATAAATTGTATGGGTGCATGAGGTGTGTATGTGAGTCTGTCAGAGATAGTGGTGCTGGGTCATGGTGATTGTGAAGTATTGAAAGGTGTGCCCCTCAGTAAAATGGTGAGATTATAAAAAATCTTTGTCAAAATGTGAATCAGCTCAGCTAAGAAGCTTCATAGGGGACTGATTTTGCATAAGATCTTGTCTGCGTACAAACTTACACTAGTTTAGTTAAACCCTTGCAAACCTCTGCGTGCTCCCTCTTAAACTGGTTTAGAAATGGCTTTTATCAATTTGATGTAGGCCAATTCAAAACTAATGAGCTGAATTGATAAACGTAATTTCTAAACTGATTTGAGTGTCCACAAAAGAGACAATTCTTGCACTGTGAGACACTGAGAGACATATTCAATAAAAGATTTTAGGAAACTGGAGAAGTGGATTGTGGAGAACTTCACCTTAAAATACAAACAGGGTGAAATCTTGACCTCATTGAAGTCTGAGTCTAGGAATTTCACCCAGATTATACAGAACTCTTATTACGCTTATGCAGGAAATGACTATTGCAGGGTATCTTTTCTTTTAAAGCTGTCCTCTTGTAATTCTAAACTGAAACATTCTTCTTGAGAAATAAGTTAGCCATTTAGTAATTTTTAGGAGCTGTGTGGAGAGAGCATGTAGTTTTTTAGATTACATCACTGGGTCAATTTTTACTTTCCCTAAATAATAGGAACCTTTTATTGAAATGTGTGTGTAACTTTAATCTTCCTTTTACTTAAATATTTTATGATTTTTCCCAATGCACACTTCAACAGTAGATAAATATCCAAGAAAAGCAGATAAATCATTCAGTATGTTCAAACATAACAAAAGATTTATTTCTTTAAAATGAACTTATTTTAAAAGTAATATTTATTAAATTAATTTATTTTAGAAGAAATTGAATATTATAGTTTGAATCAAAGTGTTTCATTTTTTTAATGAAATTTTTTAAAACATGAATATTTATTGTAGCATAGGTAAACAATACTCAGTTATACTTTCTTGATGTATAAAATGAAAACAAAGAAGGAAGAATAAGAGAAAAATGAATAACATATTGAGATGGAATTGAGACAGAATGAATAAGGGGACAAGGATGCCAATGGAGAATCCAGTAGCCAGTGAGATCAGAATTTAAAATTAAATCTGACTCTAAAGTAAGTTTTAGTACCCTAAAATAGTTTGCTGATAAGCCAGAAATTATATCTGACTTTTGCATTACCTGAGTGACAAGAGAGTTGGAGGATGTAAGCCATCAATTTCTTCAAAATTAAAACTTACATTTAGAAAACATTTTTTCTAGCCCTTAATATTATGAAGATCCATTTCCCAAATGTGAACTGGTACATGATTGTCTTCCTGAGTCTGCAGACACACAGATTCAGTGCAGTTGCTGTCCATAATTTTCTCTAACAGCACAGTGAAATTAACAAGGCTTTTGATCAGCTTGACTATTTGCCGTTCAGAACCCTGTGGACAGCAGTGAACCTGACAAGAATCTTTTTAATTTCATTGTGCTGTAACTTAAGAAAATTATGAGCCGTAGCATAAAAAGGTACTCTGATTGCATTTAAATAGACGTTACAGTCAAGTGTGTCAGTGTAAATGTGTTAACCATTCAGTAGCTGAGAAAAGGATATTGTTCAAGTCCCTGAGGGAGCCAGGCAGCCCTTGTCAATGGATGCAGTCTGCAAATATGTGATCTACATCTTCTAACTGGCCACAGCAGCAGAGGGGAGAGTCACAAAGGTCCCACTTACAGTCTTTTGCAGCGAGGTTGACTAGACGTCCTGCTATTAGGGGCTTTGTCTTGTATATGCAACTATTCTCCTCCCTCCCCTGAAAAAAGTGTCCTAATTTTTCACACTTGCTATCTGGCCATCCTATCTGTACCACATATGATCACCCTACATCTGAAGCAACTGAACTTTTCCTACCGATGGCATGGAAAATCAAAACCAGGTGGCTGGACTGTTAAATCTGTCAGAAGATAGGTATTGGCTATGTTTGAACCTTGTTCTTGCCACCTAGTATGCCACTTGGAGGTGACATTGAGGTCCCCTTAAAGGAATTGTCCAAATGGGGTGCCTTGAGCTAATAATTTGGTGGCTTGGTGGATTAGATACATCTTTAAACATGGGTAGATGGGCATGTCTTGCACCATAAGGGAAAGATTCTGCAAGGTAACTTTTTGCCTGATGTCCAAAGGTGCAGTGTTGGACAGGACCAGCATCCAGGTCAAACTGGTTGGTCTCAAAGTACCAATTATATGCATAGTTTCATTCAACTGAGTGTCCACTAGTCCTGTGTCAGAGAAGCTGGAGGGCAATACTCTGCTGCAGAATAGCACTAGGTAAGCCCAGAGCTGCTTAATGTCTACTCATTGGCTCCGCAGGTTGAACCAGCTAGCTCGCTGATCAGGTTGTTGTCTTAATTTTCAGCAAGGTCTTGGAAAGGTGTTCCTTGAATGTCAAGTTGGGGTCAAATGTAACATCTAAATATACAGACTTTGGATCGTGGTCCAGCCTGTGGTCATTTAGGAAGATGTTGAGCTGTTTGTTGGCCTTGGAGTGGTTTAAATGGAAATAGCTGGAAGCTGGTTGTTGTTTTTTTTTGGTTTTTTTTTTTAGCACTTGGTTTAAGTCTCCATCTTTTATCATTGTGGGCCATCTCTCTCTGCATCTGCATTCAGCACTTCTAAGTGTTAGCAATCCTGGTCCTGCACTGCCAGAGAGATGATGTCTGCATAGATAAAACACCTGGCAGTGGTGTAGGGAAGGTCATTTGTGAAAAGGTTCAAATGTGTTGGTGATAGAACTAAACCCTGCAGTAGACAATTTTTTTTAAGGTCTCCAGGAACTGGGGTGTGTTATTTTTTTTGTCCAAGTGAAACTTGGAACTGATGATCTCTCAGGAACAGTTCCACAGACATGACAATGCACCACAATAGGACCAATGACAGTTTGTAAAGTAGGCCTGTATGTTGGATCCTGTCATGACCAGCAAGATCTAGAAATACTGCATGTCTTCTGCTTGGTCTGAAAGCCATTCTCAGTGTAGGGTATTGAGTGCCAGCACTTGATCACAGGTACTATGGCGTAGTCTGAAATCTGCTTGATCTGCATGTAGGATGCCATCACTGGGGGAGGCAGTTCTTTGCAGGATAAACCTTTCAAGTAATTACTGTACACAATTTAAAGTACTGGAGTTATTCATGAGGAAGGTAAGGAAAAGTGTGCATCTCCTTTCTAGCTACTAAAAGAGAGCATTGATCAGACATCTACTAGTTTTAGGTTGATACTAAGAATAGAGCCCACCCCACTCCCAAGCTATTTCTTCAGAAATCTGCCTGATAAGAGAGATAAACACCCTCATTCTTCTCAGCAGATTGGGGGAGGCTGAGTTTTCATCAAGCCCTTTGAACTCTTCTGCCACCCCCAGTCTTTTATATCAGCCTCTGGATAGTGGGTTTAGTCCTCTGGCTAGATTTTTCATGTCCTGTCTCACAGCTTTGTCATGTAAATATGATCTGAGGGATGATTTATACAGAAAATTTCATCCAGAAGCACCCTCCAGTCTTTCAGTTTGTATCCAAAGCTCAAACACTTTCCAAAAAAATGAAAAAATCTGTGAATTCAGAAATCATTATAGATGATGATATGGAAATAATGGCAGAGTATTACACTTTACTTAGAAATTCTTATATCCAGCACTGCCATAGGAATAAATCTCAAACTATTGTTGTTCTAAAGTAACAAGACTTGTGACTATATATCTGGTGGAATAGAAAAGTAAATAAAAACTACTTGTCCCTAAATACACATGCCTACGGAAAACATGCTGAATCCTTATGTTTGTATCTCAAACCCTTAAACCTATTACAAAAAAAATATAAAGCCAAAATCCCTAAAATTCACATTTCCAGGCAGAAATTATATGAGAGTCTATCTTTTGTGTATGTGGTACCTTTTATGTTGCTTAAGTACTCTAATCGGTTTGCTACTCTGTCCCTTCTTCCTTTGCCAAGTATGCTGTCATTAATCTTTTATTGCTAACCAACCATAGGCCTCTCGGGCTCCACATGGGTGCAAAGGTCTCCTCACACAGATCCCATTGTTGGCTCAAGACAAAATTGGCTATGAAAATAACTTCTGGTTGCTTGGTGTTAATAGTTGATTTAGCTCAGGCTAATGGTATTATTCAATTGAACAAAAGCACCCTCAAGTTATCTAACTAGTCAGACTGTTATGTCAACCAAGCTATCAATATTTGACTAGTTCAAATACTTCATGAATTTCACGTCCTTCCCACTCTGCTCATCTTAAGGTCAGAAATTTTTGGAATTTGTCTTGGACTCAAGTCTCACTCAACAGAATATTGTGCCCCTTTCTTTTCCAGAAAACCAGTGACTATTGTGTGAAATATGGGGCCTTCTGTTTGCTAGATAATCATTTGTTCTTTAATTGTTACTGATAATAGAGATTTGTATTTGAAGGTTTTTTGAATTGTGATTATAATGGTACTTGTTCAAATTTGCATTTATTTAACAGTAGTTGTGTTATGTTTTTTGTTTTGTTTTCCCCTCTTAGTGTCAAATCAACAGTGCCTTGACCTCCTTTCATACTGCTTTGGAACTTGCAACAGATCAGAGAGAGATCCAACATGTCTGCTTATATGAAATTGGTAAATACAACTTCAATGACATGTACATATTCTGTTCTCAAATTTTGATTAAATGACACCATTTTATATTCTGGCTCTTTCTAGTTAAGGTTTTTGATTTGATGCCTCAAAAGTTATTAACGTTTGAGTGTCCTAATTGCATGGATTGTTAATAATGCTCCTTCTTATGATTCCTTAGTTGCCAATTGGATTGTAACATCTGATGACTGCATGATCTTTGAACATACAACATACATACAACCTGTAGTAACTCATGCTTTTCTACATGTAGAAACCTCCATAGAATTAAGAGCACAATGCGCAAATTAGAGCTGGTTACTTTTTACTCTGCCTTTAATAAAAAAAAGCAGAGTAAGAAGTGTCCACTCCATAAGACTGAAAGCCTGCCATGGAATTCAATGATTCTATGCCAAGGATTAACAATCCTGCTGGAACTTCAGAGCTCCCAGGGCTTGAACATACATGTCCATTGCCTTCTGTTAAAGTACAAACAACACAAATTTGGAGATCTCACTTTTTTTCTTCAGTGTATCTGCTATGATTAGCAAAACTAAGAGCAACTACCTCACTGCGTAGGAAAGATAAGAAGTATGGCAAAAGACCACCCTGGCTTAACCATGAGATTTTCAATGATCTGAAACTCAAAAAAGAGTTCTACAAAAAGTGGAAACTAGGTCAAATGACAAAGGAAGAATATAAACAAATTAAAACAAGTATACAGGTACAGAATTTTAAAGGCCAAGGCAAAGCCTTACTAAACTAGCTAGAGACATAAAGGGTAATAAGAAAAATTCTACAAATACACTAGAAGCGAGAGGAAGACCAAGGACAGGGTAGGGCCATTACTAAATTGGGGGGGGGGGAGAATAACCAAAAATGTGGAAATGGCAGAAGTGTTAAATGATTTTTTTTGTTTCCGTTTTCACCAAAAAGCTTGTTAGTGATTGGATGTCTAACATAGTGAATGATAATGAAAATAAGGTAGGAGCTGAAGCTAAAATAGGGAAAGAACAAGTTAAAATTACATTGACAAGTTAGATGTCTTCAAGTCACCAGGGCCTGATGAAATACATCCCAGAATCCTCAAGGAGCTGACTGAGGAGAAATCTGAGCCATTAGCGATTATCTTCAAAAGGTCATGGAAGATGGGAGAGATTACAGAGGACTGGAAAAGGGCAAATATAGTGCCCATCTATAAAAAGGGAAATAAGGACAACACAGGGAATTATAGACTAGTTAGCTTAACTGCAATACCTGGAAAGAGAATGGGGCAAATAATTAAGCAATCAATTTACAGACACCTAGATGATAATACGATGACAAGTAACAGCATGGATTTGTCAAGAACAAATCGTGTCAAACCAACCTAATAGCTTTCTTTGAGAGGGTAACAAGCCTTGTGGATGGGGGGAAGTGGTAGATGTTGTATATCTTGACTTTAGTAAGGCTTTTGATATTGTCTCGCATGACCTTCTCATGAACAAACTAATGAAATACAACCTAGACAGAGCTACTGGAAGGTGGGTGCATAACTAGTTGGAAAACTGTTCCCAGAGAGTAATCATCAGTGGTTCACAGTCAAGCTGGAAGGGCATATCGAGTGGAGTCCCGTGGGGATCAGTTCTGGGTGCGGTTCTGTTCAGTTCTTCATCAGTGATTCAGATAATGGCATAGAGAGTACGCTTACAAAGTTTGTAGACGATACCAAGCTGGGAGAGGTTGCAAGTGCTTGGGGGGTAGGATTAAAATTCAGAATGACCTGAACAAACTGAAGAAATGGTCTGAAGAAAATAGGATGAAATTACATAAAGACAAATGCAAAGTACTCCACTTAGGAAAGAACTCTCAGTCCCACACATACAAACTGGGAAATGACTATCAAGGAAGGAGTACTGCGGAAAGGGATCTGGGAGTCATAGTGGATCACAAGCTAAATATGAGTCAACAGGATAAAACGGTTACAAAAAGAGCAAACATCATTCTGGGATGTATTAGCAGGATGTATTAGTTGTAAGCAAGACACAAAAAATAATTCTTCTGCTTTACTCCACACTGATTAGGCCTCAACTGGAGTATTGTGTACAATTCTGGGCACTGCATTTCTGGAAAATGTGGAGAAATTGGAGAAAGTCCAGAGAAGAGCAACACAAATGATTAAAGGTCTAGAAAACATGACCTACAAAGCAAGTTTTTAGGGGGGAAAAAAAGAGGGGTTGTTTAGTCTGGAGAAGAGAAGACTGCGGTGGGACATAAGTTTTCCAGTACATAAAAGGTTGTTACATGCAGGAGGGAGAAAAATTGTTCTCCTTAACCTCTGAGGGTAGGACAAGAAGCAATGGGCTTAAATTGAAGCAAAGGCCTTTAGGTTAGACATTAGAAAAAAAACTTCCTGTCAGGATAGTTAAGCACTGGAATAAATTGCCTAAGGAGGTTGTGGAATCTGCATCATTGGAGATTTTTAAGAGCAGGTTAGACAAAACCTGTCAGGAATGGTCTAGATAATATTTAGTCCTGCTATGAGTGCAAGGGACTGGACTAGATGACCTCTCAAGGTCCCTTCCAGTCATACAATTCTTTGAATCTATGGCCTGGTCTACACTATCGGTGGTGGGGGGGTCGAACTAAGGTACGCGACTTCAGCTACGCGAATAGCGTAGCTGAAGTCGAACTACCTTAGTTCGAATTTCCTACCTGTCCAGACGCCGCGGAATCGAACTCCACGGCTCCCCCGTCGACTCCGCCACCGCCGTTCGCAGAGGTGGAGTTCCGGAGTCGACGGGAGCGCGTTTGGAGTTCGAACTATCGCGTCTAGATCAGACGCGATAGTTCGAACTCCGAGAAGTCGAACTCTCCGCGTCGATCCGGCGGGTAAGTATGGACCTACCCTATGAGAACCACAGAAGATTCTATAGCCTTGGTACGCCTGTAAGTACTTAGAAGTACTACTTGTTACTGAACCTCCTCACATAAACAAAGTGAGCATAGCAGTTCTCTGTTACTAGTTTGAGAACTGAATAAGATAATGCATCTTTTTGCTCGAAACTTTTGAAACCTGTTTGAATTGATACATGCAAGAGTTGATCCCTAAAAAATATATTATCTTGTATAATACAGTGGTTATAGGTAATGAGGCAATTTCCAATTAAGTTTTAGTTATACTTCCCTTCAGATTTTTCAGAAAAGATTTTTTTTAAATGTTATGGAATTCCTCAGGGTGTCTTAAAATCTTTGGACTTGCCACAACCCAAAGTGTTCACAAACATTAATTCTTTGTTTTTAGTGTAGTTGCCTATACCGTGTAAAACTAACATGATTTCTGTCATAAGTTAAAATTGTTCTCATTTTTAGGCTGGTGCAGCATGATAGAAATGAATTTCAAAGATGCATTTGAATCCTTTGAAAGGCTTAAAAATGAATCGAGATGGTCCCAGTGCTATTATGCCTACCTGACAGCAGGTTAGTTTTTTAGTGATAGAATTAGTGATGAATGTGTTAAAGTGTGTGTGTGTGTGTGTGAACAAGTCTTTGGTCATGAACTTTTGCAATTGTGGAAGTTAATTGCACACTTGGAACTTCATCTAATTCTTCCTTTTATACTGTCCATATTAAAGAGCTGTGGCTTCAGATTTTGTTTACGTAGTTACAAGGCCACTGTCACCATAATTACTCAGTGCATCACAAACATTAATGAATTAATCAAAAGAACCCTCAGAGACAAGTATAATTATCCTCATTTTACAGATGAGGAACTGAGACACCAAGAAATTGACTTGTGAGAGATCATACAGGAAGCCTATGGCAGAGCTGGGAGTTGAACACAGTGTGCCTGAGTTCCCTTTACCAAAAGACCATGTTTTTCCCCTTTACCTGCATAATGCCCTCCCTCTATTTTTTCCCTATCTTTCATATGCTGGAATCTTTAGCAGAATTTTTGTGTGTGTGTGCTCTTTATTACAGTGTGTCAAGGAGCCACTGGTGATGTGGATGATGCGCAGAATGTATTCAAGGAAGTTCAGAAGCTTTTCAAAAGAAAAAACAATCAGATTGAACAATTCTCAGTCAAAAAGGTTTGGTTGGCATGAATTGAGTTGCTTCAGTACAGTAACTACAATTGGCAATTGTGTTGTCCTTTACTCAAGGATTTGGTTCTAAACAAAGTTTATTTTTTTCCGGTAGCCATCTTCTCTAGTGTTAACTTAGTGGAAATGATTTAAGTGGAAAAAGTGAACAGTGCTTTATAGTTTAATGAACTACCAACAGGAAAAAAGTTGGTAGCTCACCACTAAGCTTGGTTTACATAATTTTCAGAGGAAAAAAAAAATACTGATATACCAAAGCTGCAGCACTAGTCTTTCTTCCTGCTTCATTTCTTCCTGCTTCATTTTACCCTGATGTTAGCTCTACTGTGCATGCCCGTAGTTAGGGTATTCTGGAATCTGGAAGTGATGTGGAAAGGCCCACAAACTTTTTTATTGGAAAAAATAGTTAGTCCACCACTGCATCAATATTCAGGTTGTATTATTTTAATTTTTTTTCAAGACTTGTTAGTCATGTACCAGATAACGTTGATCTTGATTGAGAAACAATAATTGTACTATTTCAGCAACTTATTTTTAGTCTATAGAGCTGCAAGCTAAATGTTCACGCCCCAAACATTTTAACACTGTTACTTGCTTTTGTGAAAACATCAGAATTATTGTTTGTGACCCTTATCTGTCTCTTTTTCTGATATCTTTGCTGTTTTCAGGCAGACAGATTTAGGAAGCAGATACCAACCAAAGAGCTCTGTGTGCTGGCATCCATTGAAGTGTTGTATTTGTGGAAAGCCCTTCCAAACTGTTCCTTTTCTAACCTACAGCGTATGAGCCAAGGTAGGATATGTTTCCTTGGCTATCTCTTTCAGTGAGATAATATGTTCTCTTTTTCTTCTGTTTTCTTTTTTCTCTCATGAAGACTAGCTGATTGCAGTAGTACGAAGGCTGAAATGTGTGGACATTTTATGAGTAAGCTAAATTATTTGGATAGTTATGGAAAAGGGCATGCATTAGGACTCAAATTAACACTTATTTTGAAATAGAGAGTGACAGTCTCTCAAAAAAAGTTGACCTTCATGACAGCATTTTAATTTAAAATCCAGTGTACTGCAGATAGTTGGATTAGTTCAACTTTGTTTAATGACTCTTTTTTAAACATAGCCACAAAAGAAACAAAAAACACAGCAATCCATTTGTGTTTTGTCACCTAAGTGTACATAACTTCCATTAATATCTGGGGATTAGAGAAATAGATATGGAACTGTAACGATTGTAGGTAACTTTAAATAGCTTAGCGGTCCAGTTGGTATGTACATACACACAGTCACACACAGACAACTCACAATCCTCTCTCCTCACCCCAAAAAGTGTCTGTGGAGATGATATCCATGTGTAAAATTACAGAGCCAGGTGTTACATTAATTTATCATGCACCTTTGATCACCTCTCTGCCCATTAAACAATCTCCCTTAAGATTTCTGAGCAGCTTCAAATAATCCCCCCCTCCTTTTTTTTAATCCACCTGCCACTGAAATAGCTCCTCCTTCTCTTTTTACATGTTGAATTTCTGTGCATGCCACACATGCACTCAACGCATTGAAAATTACATCTGCTCAGGGACCAGAGTCCTACCCCAGTAATAACTTTTCTATCTATAAAAATAACTTCAAAATACATTAATTCATGCCCCTGCAGGAGCTTTATACAATTGGAAAGGGGTCGATTCAGATTCTCAATTTTTCTAGCCTTGAAAGGTGCTAGAAAGACCTTTAATTAAATAAATTTTTGTGTCTAAAAATAATAGTTTCCCGAGGGCTTTTTGTGCTGGTGTGTGGTGTTTTGGTTTTTTAATAGCCCCATCTGAGCGCTGTACATTTGGACTTAAAGAAGGTAAGGTATCTGGTTCTAATAGACAAGAAATACGAAAAATAGTTCCTATGTAAGTTTTATAAACTCTCTCAAACATTTGTAAAATAGCTTTTCTGTAATTTAGGTGGCACGTACAGAATAAATTATAGTGTTTAGTATTAAGGTTCTTTTGGCATGGGCTTGTATTCTACTCATATTTCATGAATAACCCCAAAATCATGCTGATAAAACCTTTAGATCACACCATTATGTATTCCTGTGATATGTAAATATGTTAGTGTTTCCAATATCTGTTAATTTTTGTAAAGCATCCATAAAATGGACACTCAAAATAAACTGAAATAATAAATACTAGATCTTGTTTCCCTCACATTTCCCACCCTTTTGAAAGCTGAACCCTATTTATTTCAGGGGGAAAAAAACCTATTGTGCTTCCTCTGAAAACTTACCATATACATCTTCTGTATGTGGCCCTGGCCTACACTGGGAAACTATATAGATCTTCATAATATGATACCACCTCTCTTTTCTTATATGCTTAAGTGAACAGTGAAATAGGTTTACAATGTTGGCGTTTAAAGCAGGGGTTGGCAACCTTTCAGAAGTGGTGTGCCGAGTCTTCATTTATTCATTCTAATTTAAGGTTTTGTGTGCCAGTAATACATTTTAACGTTTTTAGAAGGTCTCTTTTTATAAGTCTATAATATATAACTAAACTATTGTTGTATGTAAAGTAAATAAGGTTTTCAAAATGTTTAAGAAGCTTCATTTACAATTAAATTAAAATGCAGAGCACCCCGGACCGGTAGCCAGGACCCAGGCAGTGTGAGTGCCACTGAAAATCAGCTTGCATGCTGCCTTCGGCACACATGCCATAGGTTGCCTACCCCTGGTTTAAAGCATCTGAGTTAGCACCTGTTGAAATGTATGGTGCCTATAGTTTAAGCATCTGCGCAAACTCAGGTGGATATGTCTGCATCCTTACCTTCAAAACATGAAGTGAGTATATTCTCCCAGTAATAACCAGTATTGCTACCCCCACAAACATTCAGATATTATGAGTCAAGCCCTCAAAATTCTGAGTTTAAAACAAAACAAAACAAAAATGGGTTCTTTTAATTGGTCGTCTGCCTTTGAGCCTTTAAGGTTCACTTGGGTCACTTTTTCAAGTTTTTTCTCCACAACCACGAGGGCTAGAAAATTACTTTTTTTTTTTTTAATTAAAGCGGAGAGAACATTAAAGATACAGATTACAATATTGGAGACTGGCCTTTGCTAGTTAAAATTAAGCTACAGAAATGAGACACTTTCTAATCTGGTTTAAAAAAAAAACCAAAAAACACCAAAAGATCATTTTTATTTTAAAGGGAGTATAATTTGATTAAAAGTTTAATTTGATTTTTTTTTAATTAAGCTTGTCATGAGGTTGATGATTCATCTTCTGTTGGTTTGAAGAATTTGCTTCTTGGTGCCATACATAAATGCTTAGGAAATTCTGAAGATGCGGTTCAGGTAAGTTGTTACAAGAACAATAATGATGTACCCAACTATCTTATAAATTACCCCATTTCTGATTAAGTACAAACTTCTGTTTGTCGTTGCTACTGACACACTGGGTGAATGATAGTAGAGGATATTAAGTCTTTTCAAAGTATTCTGAGATAGTATGTATTACTGGATTTCATATTGTATGACAGGAAAAGGCTAAAACATGGGCTTCAGTGATCTCCCAGTTCCTATTAAGGGCTAATGTTTAGCATATGTATCAGCTGAGGTGGCCAGCCAGGGTGAGAGTTGAAGGGAAAAAGTGGAAGTGGAGAATTTCAAAAAAGAATTGTGCCTCTGGGCTATTAAACAGGGTTTAGCATGCTGACTTTTTGTTTTTTTAAAGACAGTTCAGCTTCTATCAGTGATATACCTTGAAGCCATCTTAAGCTCTAAAATAGGGTGTCCAAAATTTGGTCCACAGGACAAAGGCAGCCCTCTGTATTCTGCCATGTGGCCTATGATCAAACCTCAGATATAATTATGGAAGTGTGATGTGCAGTGATTACAGCCTTTATCAAGCAGGACCTTGAGTCGAGTGGCCTGGCTACTCAGAACAAGATGTTGCATCAGAGGTGGGTGCAGGACCATCCTGCCCAGCCCCTGAGCTCCTGGTCGGGGAGGCTAGCCCCCTCCCCCGCTGCCCATCCTCTCCCCTGCAGAGCTGTGTGGGCAGTGCTCTGGGCGGTGGAGCTGTGCGCTCCTGCCAAGCAGAACAGCAGCGTGTCTGGCTCCGGCCGGCGCGGTAAGTGGGCCAGGACTGGGGGGTTATATAAGGGGCGGGGAGTCCCAGGGGGCAGTCAGGGAACAGGGAGTGGGGGGGCGGTTGAATGGGGCGGAGGTTCTGGGGAGGGGCAGTCAGGGGACAGGAAATGGGGGGGTTGGATAGGCATGGGGTCCCAGGGGGCCTGTCAGGGGGCGGGGGTGTGGAATGGGGTCGCAGCAGTCAGGGGACTGGGAGCAAGGGGGTGGGGTTCCAGGGGCGGGGGGTTCTGGGAGGGGACAGTTAGGGGACAAGGAGCAGGGGGGGCGTTGATGGGTCGGGGGTTCTAAGGTGGGCGGGAAGTGGAAGGGAGTGGATACTGGGCAGGGACCAGGCTGTTTTGGGAGGCACAGCCTTCCCTACCCGGCCCTCCATCCAGTTTTGCAACCCCAATGTGGCCCTCAGGCCAAAAAGTTTTCCCACCCCTGTGTTACATTATGAGTTCTGTGGATTATACTTCCAAGCTGAGTGGCTGCAGTCTGTACAAATTTAGGGCATCCCTCAGGCTTTTGCTATCTGCCAATGCAGCTCTCTCAGTTGGACTGAGTTTTTGAACACCCTTACTCTAGAGCTAATGGAAAATTGAAAAGAAAGATGTTTCTGAGTATTAGCAAATTTCAAAGATCCCCTTTTAATGTATTTGTTCTGCAATCACCAAATTATTTGAACTTGTTTTATTTTTGCAAATGGAACCCAATTCACACAAAGACAATGAAGGAGGTGAACTCTTTTATTTCTAATTCTATCCAATTTAGTTTAAAGAATCTGTGTCTATGACTGCCAATTATTAAAGAACCATGTTAAACCTGTATTTTTTTTTTCGGTTAAAGATATAGAATCTTTGGATCAATTCATGAATTTTTTTTGACACAGACCTAACATTTTTCTCTAACAGCAAATGCTGACATGAATTCATATGATCACTGCTGTTAAAGATTCTTTAAGACATAGGAAATGTTGCTCCATTCAGATTATGATTTTGGAGTTGGCTTGTGGTGCTTGATGTTCAGGGTGCTGCTTATTTAGTTTTCCAAAATGAATGAGACTACTCTTTTTAATGTATAAACACTGATTTTTCTCTTACAGTTCTTTCAGCGAGCTGTTAAAGATGAACTGTGCCGTCAAAACAACTTATACATTCAGCCATATGCTTGCTATGAACTCGGCTGTCTTTTGTTAGACAATCCAGAGGTAACACTAGAATACATCTTACATTTTTGGCAGTGGAAAGGGGGTCAACTGTGACCACTCTAAATAGACAATGAAAATCTGCTATTTTACAAATTATCAGGTATAGGAGTTAATTTTAATCACGTTTCTACCTGTGTATAAAGAGTCCCTTTAGTTTTGTGTCTTTAGTGTGATAGATACCATATTATTGTCTATGTGGCGATATCATACTATAGAGAGTAGCACACATCATACAAAGTGTACAGTGTGACATTTGCAGGGGCTTTTTGCGTACCTGTGATGGTATAATAATGATTGGTTTCGTTACTGCTCATTTTTACCTATTATATAATAGATATGGATCTGAGACTGTCCAAGGCAGCTGCATTGAAACATTTCATTCCTGGCCACCAGCTGGTGACACTCTAGCAAAAAAAATCAGCGGAACTGCTCCAAGTTCCTGTCTATTTTATAGCTAAAGTTTAAAAAGAAAAGAAAATTACATAAAGAACAACAAAAATTATTGAAGCAAGAATATAAGAATATTGGGGAGCTTAATTAGTTCTGTGTCAAAATAAACATCTTTAAGGATTCCCTATGTACTTATCCCAAGAGTGGGGGATATATAGTGATGCTGGAATGCTTTTTACAGTGGGAGTGCTGAAAGCCAGTGCTCTCCAAACTTTTTACTTCACACTCCCCTTACCCCTGTCCATGCCCCCACTCCCCAGAGCTGGGGCCAGGATTGGCCATGGCTCCGGAAGGGTGGGAGGACACGGACAAGAGTAAGGGGGCTGAGGCTGGGACCGGGGCTAAGGCTGGGAGCACCAGGACCGCAGGCGTGGGGCTGGGAGCAGAGCCCTGGGTGTGGGGCCAGCAGCAGCCAGGACCCTGCACGAAACCTGGGGGTGCTGCAGTGCCCCCCCACACCCCTAATTCCCACGCCTATGGATAAATACATGCCTGGCTCATGAGCTCAGAATCTTCTGGAAAGCTATATTTATTGGGACCATCCATTCCCCTATCTCACGGCACATGGTATAAAAGCTCCTTTTGAGTACTGAAGATGCAGCAAGTTTGGAACATACTGAAAATCCAGTCCGACTGACTTCTCTGCTTTCTGCCTTCTGATGTATGGGTTTATCAGTCTTTCTCACTCTAGTAACCGAGTTTCTACCAGGAAACATTTGCTTCATGTATTCCATCTGGGTAGTAACCACTTCCCTCAGAGGATTTAAATCTCCCTCTCACAAAACTCATGGGCTTCTGTTCAAACTTTGTCAGGCTATTCTATGTATAATCTAAGAAGAGGCAATATTCTTCATAGCCAGAACATCAACCTTCAAGAGTTAGTGAATTATAGATGTGTTGCCAGATTCTCCCAATCCCATGTTCCATAATGGTAAAGTGGCCATGCATCCTCATCCCAAATTCATATCTAAAGTAGTCTCTGATTTCCCTAAGACTCATTCGCATCTAGGTATGTCAGGCTCCCTGCATTAGGTGTCTGGAGAACCTTAAGTTGTCCTCTGTAGAAAACCAAATCTGTCCATAAGTTTCCTCGGACTTTTTGTTTTGTTTTGGTGGCATATGGGGTTAAGAATAGAATTCAATCCAGCTGACTTCAGAGGCTGTCAGAATAGATCAGGAGATGTATATGTGATTGATATGACATGGCAGGTGCTCGACCACCTAAAAATATCAGAATTTATTCAACTAAGGCAGCTTCTGCAGTATGCTTCACACTATCTTCCTTGTTGAAATATGTAAAACCTTCACATGGAGCTCTATATACTTATTTTAAACAGTATTACTTCTTCCACTTGCCTCTAAATGAGTTGGCCAGTTCAGGGAAGAAAGCTGTTAATTAATGCTCTTCAGACCCAGCTCTTAGAGGTTCTGTAGTAGGTGGAATTGATAACATATGGTGCTATTAAGGTTGCACATCACTTTTCATTGTAAGATCCTATTTTCAGTTGTTTATAACATTGCAAAATGTTAACCATTTAGGCTGAAATTCTCCATGCTGGGTATCTGCCTCAGTCTGAGTAGTTTTTTAAAACTTTAGTCAAACTGGTTCAGCAATTTATAAGAACGAGGCTAGGGAAAAATAAGTTGTTTTGTCCTTATTAAAATTCTGGCAGCCACTTCTTTGAAAATTTCTAGTGCTTCCAAATTTGGCGGAGGTGTTCCTTTCGCCATCCTTGATGCCAAGGATGATCCTTTTGCCATCCCAGTGAATATCCACACAAATTTGGCCAAGTTAATAAGCCTCTAAAAATTCTCAGTTCACACATGCTCCGCAGAGACTTGTTAGAGTTTTGCAGCTGATTCTCTGAAGATTCTCTTATTGGGCATGTTCCAACTACTTGCAACTTTACATGCTCAGAAGAATCTATATGTAGCATCCCTACACAAGGACTGAGCACGCTCCATGCTGGGGCTCTGGGGACTGAACAGGACTTTCCTTGTAATTGCTCCTCCAGCCAGGTATGACTGTAATGAGGAGTACAGGAAGACAGTCTGTCCTGTGCTCTCTCTGCGCCCCATGTTGCTTCCCAGGCAGGATGGAGGGGAGGGGAAGGTGGAAGCCACCTGATTTGAATGCAGAGGGGTGAGGAGGGGAAGAGATGAATGTGTGAAGAGAGCAGGGTAGGAGCCAGAAATAGAGAAGGGGGAAGTGTGAACAGTGTAGGGAGGGAACAGGTACAGGAGTTGGACAGGGGTGAGGGAAGATTCATCGATTATAAGGCCAGAAGGGACCATTGTGATCATCCAGTCTGACCTCCTGTATAGCTTTGGCCATAGAACTTCTCCAAATAAATTCCTAGAGCATATCCTTAAGAAAAACATCCAATCTTGAGTTAAAAATTGTCAGTGATGGAGAATGTTCCTCAACCCTTGGTGCATTGTTCCAGTGGTTAATTACTATCACTGTCAAAAATGTATGCCTTATTTCTAGTCTGAATTTGTCTAGCTTCAACTTCCTGCCATTGGATCATGTTATACATTTCCCTGCTAGATCAAAGAGCCCATTATTAAATATTTGTTACACATGTAGATACTTACAAAATGTAATCAAGTAACCCCTTAACCTTCGCTTTGTTAAACTAGATAGTTTGAGCTCTTTGAGTCTGTCACTGGAAGGTATGTTTTCTAATCCTTTAATCATTCTGATGGCTCTTCTCTGAACCCTCTCCAGTTTATCATCATCCTTCTGGAATTGTGAGCACCAGAACTGGACAGTGTTTCAGCGGCAGGTCACCAGTACCAAATACAGAGGTCAAATAACCTCCCTATTCCTACTCAAGATTCCCCTTTTGTTTCTCAGGATTACATTTGCTTTTTTGGCCACAGTATCACACTGGGAGCTTATGTTCAGCTGATTATCCATTATGTTCCTAAATCTTTTTCAGAATCACTGCTTCCTAAGAGAGTTCCCCTATCATATAAGTATGGCCTATGTTCTTTGTTCTTAGATGTATATACAGTATTTACATGTAGCGGTATTAAAACATATATTGTTTGCATATTGCTTGCAGTTTACCAAGCGATACAGATTGCTCTGAATCAGTGACATCTCCTCTTCATTATTTACCACTCCCCCAATGTTTGTGTCATCTGCACTATCAGTGGTGATTTTATGTTTTCTTCCAGGTATTGATTAAAATATTAAATAGTATAGGGCCAAGAACTGATCCCTGCAAGACCCCCCACTGGAAACACACCTGCTTGATGGCAATTCTCTGTTTACAATAGCATTTTGAGACCTATCAGTTAGCCAGATTTTTAATAATTGAATGTTAATTTTATATCATTCTAATTTTTTAATCAAAACTCATGTGGTACCAAATCAAACACTTTAGAAAAGTCTAATTATATTACAGCCACACTACAAATGTGGTTGATAAAGGTAATCTCATAAAAAAATCAGTTGAGTTTGACAGGACCTTTTTTCCATAAACTCACTTTGATTTGCATTAATCATATTGCCCTCCTTTAATTCTTTATTAATCGAGTCCCTTATCAGCTGCTCCATTATCTTGCTTGGGATCAACGTCAGACTGACAGACCTATAATTACCTGGGTCATCCTGTTTACCCTTTTTAAAAATTGGCACAATATTAGCTTCCTTATAGTCTTCTGGAATATCCCCCGTATTTCAAGAATTATTGAAAATCAGCATTAAAGGTCAAGTAAGCTCCTTAACCTGTAATTTTAAAATTCTTGGGTGCAATTTATTTGGGCCTGCGTGTCTAAAAAAAATGTCTAACTTGAGTAGTTTCTGTTTAATATCTCTGAAGAAACTAGTGGAATGTAAAGAGTGTTATCACTATATGATGAGACTATATCATCTATATTTTCCCCAAATACAGAACAATAAATATTTATTGAACACTTCTACCATTTCCGTATAGTAATGGATCAATACCATTGTCCAGATTCTTTTTGTTCCTAATATATTTTAAAAAACCTCCTTATCATCCTGATCTCTGCTGGCCGTAGATTTCTCCTTGTGACCCTTTACTTCCCTTATCAATTTTCTACAGTTCCTAACTTCCAATTTATATTCTTTACTATCAGTTTCCTTTTTCTTACATTTGTTATGTTGTTTTTTTATTTTTTATAGCTGCCAATATGATCAGCAGATAAAGTACGAATAGAGGGGAACAGGGAGAGGCTGGGAAGGGCAGGGGTCTGTAACTTCTTGAGTACATGAACCCAGTCACTCTGAGTCTTGACATTCCTTGGCTGTCTAGCAAATAGCTATGAAAGTTAGGCAAAGTATGTATGTTTTTATCCCCCTCCAGTGGTGGGTCCACATAAAAGATAACTTGTTACCGGTTACTCTTTTAGCCCAAGTAGTAGAGGACTGTGCTATGGATCTACAGATCCCATCCCTGCTGGTGACCTATGTGGGGAGTGAATATGATGATGATTTTTTTGTGTTTTTTCAGTTTTACAAATAACTTAGGGTTGGGTTTTTTAATGTGTTAAAATTGCAAAGTAAAGAACTCAGAAGTTAAGAAATGTTGGATTTATGATTACCTGTGAACCTCCTTCCCACGTCTATGAATTATGATTAGGCTTTGCAGAATTTGTGTTTTTATGTTTTTATATTTTGACAAATAATATCAATGTTTATTTTAAGCATTTTTTTAGATTTTTATCTATTTACATTTTCACAGTAGTGCAAACCCGCCCCCCCGCCCCCGCCCCCGGGAGCCGCCACCTGATGTGCCAAGATTACTTCTACCCCTGTTTTCCCTGCCAAGTCGGGACTCCAGCACCCTATCTTGCTGAGCCAGACATGCCCATCTGCTCCAACACAGACCCAGGATCTGAATTACTTGCCCCAAAGCTGCAGGTTTACCTGAAAGCAGCTAACAAAAGTAGTGTTGTCTTTAACACCCAGATGACCAACTCCCAATAGGGTCTAAACCCAAATAAATCCGTTTTACTCTGTATAAAGCTTATGCAGGGTAAACTCATAAATTGTTCGCCCTCTATAACACTGATAGAGAGAGATGCACAGTTGTTTGCTCCCCCAGGTATTAATACATACTCTGGGTTAATTAATAAGTAAAAAGTGATTTTATTAAATACAGAAAGTAGGATTTAAGTGGTTCCAAGTAGTAACAGACAGAACAAAGTAAGTCACCAAGCAAAATAAAATAAAATGCGCAAATCTATGTCTAATCAAACTGAATACAGATAATCTCACCCTCAGAGATGCTTCAGTAAGTTTTTTCCTCAGATTGGACACCTTCCAGGCCTGGGCACAATTCTTTCCCTGGTACAGCTCTTGTTCCAGCTCAGGTGGTAGCTAGGGGATTCTTTATGATGGCTCCTCTCCTCCCTTTGTTCTGTTCCACCCATTTATATATCTTGTGCATAAGGTGGGAATCCTTTGTCCCTCTCTGGATTCCCACCCCCTCCTTCTCAATGGAAAGACACCAGGTTAAAGATGGATTCCAGTTCAGGTGACATGATCATATGTCACTGCAAGACTTCATTGCCCACTTGCCAGCACATGCACATACAGGAAGACTTACAGGTAAAACACACCCATCTGCAGACAATTGTCCTGGTTAATGGGAGTCATCAAGATTCCAAACCACCATTAATGGCCCACACTTTGCATAATTACAATAGGCCCTCAGAGTTATATTTCATATTTCTAGTTTCAGATACAAGTGGTACATTTATACAAATAGGATGATCACACTCAGTAGATTATAAGCTTTGTAATGATACCTTACAAGAGACCTTTTGCATGAAGCATATTCCAGTTACATTATATTCATTCATTAGCATATTTTTATAAAATTATATAGACTGCAACGTCACAACGGGTTTAAAGCATTTTTTTCCTTTTTTTTTTTTTTTAATTTTCATTTTTGGAAAAGTATGTGGGGTTGTCAGAAAATAAGAGTCAGACAATTTTATGACTGTGAACTTTGAGATACAAAAAGTTAAAGCTTTATAACTGTTAAAACGCAAATTGTCAGCATAACATCAAAATATACAAAGTAAATATCCTCAAATCAGACTTTAATAAGGTTTCAGCCAGCATTTTTCTTACTTTGCCTATCTGAAATTTGACTATTATCAATGGAAATATTTATTATCCATTTCCGTGGGTATGGTGAAATTGACATTTACTGACACAAATAAAAATCTAATCCTTCCAAACCTAATTATGATATAGTTTTAAATTATATGATCACATATTATTTCTTCCACAGGACCCCTGTCTCATTCAGTGCACAGGACTAACTTTTGAGAGCTTTCAACCCTAATGTTTTTAATGTTTTTTTTTTTTTAAATGTAATACATACATCTTTGTCACCTTCCTACTTTTTTGGAGTCTCTTGTAAAGAGATTTGTGATTAGAGGAAGTAACTGATTAATGGTTGGGGCTGCTCACCATTTTATACCATCAGAACTGGGCATGGGGGTAAGTGGATCCCAGCATACGGTGCTTTCTAGAAGATAGAGTTCACAGTCTAGGGGTATGCATATCCCATCAGCATGGATCATCTTTAGTTACAATATGATTCCCAGAGTTTTAGATCTTGTACAAATAAACTCTGGAAATTAATTTGGGACATAGAAAAGGATTAAACATACTGAAGTTAATGAATGAAAGATACAGATACTGATTTGCATTTTCATCATAAAAATCATGACTTTTAATAAAAAAGTACTTCAATTTAATTTGAAGTTATTCATATTTATCTATGAGATCAAACATCATTTCATCTGAATTAACTTCATTATTTTTAAACTCTTCCATTCATTAAGCCCTTCGATACCATCGTGGTAGGTGCTGTATAGGAGACTAAGATCAGTTTGTGCAAAACACAGACTTTATGGGTAATATTTTATACACTTTTGAATGTAGCTATACCATTTCAAAATAAAAACTACAAATATTTAAGGTATTTATATTCAGAGAAAATGGAGTAATATACTCATTTGAATCACTTTCATCTTTCTCAGTATCTTTTTTTTTATCCTTTGTTGGCATACTTGTAGAAGATTTAAAATAAAAAAAAATCACATTATCTTACTGGGGAATAGAGTAGAAGCCTTCAAATACAGTAATAAAAGTTCAGTTGAAAATATCAAATTTTTCGTACAAGCATGAGTAACCCTTGCTATGTCAAGAAAAATAGCTCATTGAAAACCAAAATATTCTCTTCTCTTCCAAATCATTCTAATAAGGTCTGTCTTTAGCCCATGATTATTATTGCAGAAGGGCAAGTTGTATGAAGTATGGAAATCTTTTAATATTTCTAAAGAGAAGGTTCAAATGAGTAAACTGAAACAGATAAGAAAAAAAGTTGAAACTCTTCAGAAATCTCAGTGTATAATTGATGTGTTTTGCAAGTTGAATTGGTCAAAACAGTAAATTTGCTATTCTTAAACTTTAGTTTGCCTATAACTTTAGTGTTTTCGCTGGATATGGTAGCTCACTCTATGCTTATAGCTGTACATATATTTTATTTTTTTTAAGTAGACAGAAGTGTTGTTTTTTAAATACACCTCTACCTCGATATAACGTGACCCGGTATAACACGAATTTGGATACAACGTGGTAAAGCAGCGCTCCGGGAGGGGCGGGGCTGTGCGCTCCAGCGGATCAAAGCAAGTTTGATCTAACGCAGTTTCACCTATAATGCGGTAAGATTTTTTGGCTCTTGAGGAGAGCGTTATATAGGCGTAGAAGTGTACATACAGAAATACATACTGCAGGACCAGTCAGGTACCTTGTTAGGAGCCTGTAAACACCTACAGGGCATGGTGTTTACTACCATGAGTAGTCCCAGTAGACCCAGTAGTATTTTCTCCAGTAGTATTTTCAAGGTTGAGACCTTAGTTCTCGTTGGCTGACCATTCTACTTTAAAAGATTCTTTTTGACCTTTCTGCCATGTGTACATTCTTCTAAAGTGATATTTTCTTCTCCTTTTTCTAGACTGTGCCAAGAGGCAAAATCTTACTTCTCCAGGCAAAGGTAACAAATCAACACAACCTAATCCTGCTGTTAAGTGAATTTTACAGTTCAGCTTGTTTTGCAGGTTTTAAAGTGTTGGTGTATATCACCGATGCTCCACAACTTTATATATATATATACTGGAACTGGTCATTCCTTTTACTCATTGCATGCAGGTTGGGATTTCCTGGAGCTTTTGGACATATACAACTTCCCACTTACTGTGCAAGCCTTTAATAGAGAAGTAGACTGATCTCTGCTTGCACTTGGGAGGTAGAGGGGAACCTCCTGCACCACCTTCTAATTGGTGGACTGTGCTGGGGAAATCTCTCTACCAACACCATTGCTTAATTTTGGTAAGGGAAGAGGGTTATTAGCAATTTTCAAGCTCCAAGAGCCTTTTTTCTTGTCTTAGTTACTGTTTTGTAGCTCAGTGACTTCTTAAGCATCCTCAGCAAGTCACCTTGACATCCTAAGGTCGATGAGGTTAATAGTTGTATGTATTTTGTGTTGCAGGAGGAATTCACTGGATATGATTTTGAGAACAGATTGCATGTCCGCATACATGCAGCCTTAGCCTCTCTGAGGGAAGTGGTTCCACAGTGACAGCCGGGAAGTCTTGACATATTCTTTCCCACAGTTTCCGCACTTTAAGATAAAGCAGAGGTTAAGCTTTTGGGAAGATTGACTTTTCTTCTAAAAACCACCTGTGCCAGAGACACTTTCCTAGAATGTTCAGAGTTGGTGTGACGTAGTAAAGTATTACAATCTTAATCATTAAAAACAAAATAAGTCAGACAGAAAGAGAGGGTTAAGTGATGTTGTTGTGTTTTAACTCTTTCTTTAATTTAAGCCAAGCTGAACACATGTAGTCTGTGATCGTAGCCTTACCTGCACAATAAGCACATATCTGATTTACCACAACAACATTGGCTCAATTTTAACAGGTATCATTTACCTGTTCTAAATATGTCTAAAAGATGTTTTCTAGGGAGAACAACCTCATGTTTGATGAAAATAATTCAATATAAATAATTGTTGAAAATTGTAAGTTTGCAGAGCTGGACAGAACTTTTTTTCCTTCAAAAGCCAACAAAAAAGCGAGACACAAAAGAAGAAAACTGTTCAGCCAGGATAATAGCCAGTCTGCTCATTATATTTACTGGGTTAATCCAATGTCTTGATGCTGCATACTGTGTGTATATTTTAAAAATCTTCCACCCATATTTGTGATAAATTATGAAAATATTTAGGTTCTCTGCTTCTGGTATGTTCCAGACAAATATTTTGTTTTTGACATTTAGTTACTGTATGGGTCATTTTAGTTTTGTTCTTAATGTTCTACATGGTGCATTGGCCTGCTAGGCTAGATGTTCCAAAACTTTAGCAAATTCTTTTCCACTTAGGTTGCTAAATATTGTAAGATAAGGGAGTAACCTTAAAAAGTAATTTTTAAACCCCCTTATTTTGAAGTAAGGTTGTCTTACTGAATGGTATCTCTTCCCTTACTTCCATATATGGTACTCTAAACCTGAGATGTTTAAAGTATTCATATATCTCAGTCAGCTTAAGAATATTTGCCACAACCATATAACTTTAAAAACATGGCCAAAAGTGTAGTAATACCGTAATCTGTTTACCTGTCAGTCAGTAATATTCACTTTCTTTTTATGTTGTTACATTCTTTTTAGTATTACATTTTATGGAGCTGTACATTTTACTTATAAAAAATGTGAAACTTGGCCAGAATGGTAGTCGGTTCTGTCGCTTTGCATAACTGATTACTGGGTTTCCTTGGAAATGTTTAGCATAAAGCCTTATCTTTGCTTCAGTCAGGTTGCTTTAAATGTTGCCTTAGCTCAATTTCTTTCTTTTTCTCTCTCTCTCTCTCTCATTTTGTCTCTGCAGAATGTTTCCAAAATGTAGTATTTTGCCCACATCTAACCTGCACTGGTTTGCTTCAGGAGTTGCATCTCAAATGAGACCTGATATGGAGTGGGGGAAGTAATGCTGTATATTCACTAGGCAGGGAGAAAAGATGAGGATAACAACCTATGCTTTCTAACTAGAAGTACAGAATTCCCACCATTAGGGATTTACTTAGGCCTGGTCTACACTAGGGTGGGGGGTCGAACTAAGGTACGCGACTTCAGCTACGCGAATAGCGTAGCTGAAGTCGAACTACCTTAGTTCGAAGTACTCACCCGTCCAGACGCCGTGGGATCGAAGTCTGCGGCTCCCCCGTCGACTCCGCCACCGCCGTTCGCGGTGGTGGAGTTCCGGAGTCGACGGGAGCGCGTTCGAAGTTCGAACTATCGCGTCTAGATTAGACGCGATAGTTCGAACTCCGAGAAGTCAAACGCTATGCGTCGACCCGGCCGGTAAGTATAGACCTGCCCTTAGGAGCAGTCCAATCTCCCCTTTTTATTGCAGTCCAAGATGAGGAGAAAGACTTGGTGACTCCTATAGGCTATAATGTTGCTTTATTGTTTTTATGATCTAGTTACAGTCCATGTAGTGAACATGTTTCTCCTTAGGTTTGATTCAGTAATACTGAGTCACCAAAATTCTGGCTTTGTGAGTTCAATCCTTATTTGACTTGGTCAATTCAGACAAGTATTGGATAGAAACATTATACTGTATATTACTTAGAACCCTGATTGTGATTTAAAAGTGAGCTTAATATAATTCTTTTTATTTCTGATTTTTTGTTTTTTAATCAAGAATATAGTCCACTCTGGATAAGCAGCAACTAGGCAACTTTACATTACCCACAGATTTCCTGTAGTACACCATTTGAACTGAACGCAAGAACATACTGTCCAGGACACACAACTCTTGCATTCACTTTGTGTTGAGATGTGAAGGGTCCAAATACCCCAGATGAATAGTAGACACAGTGTGAAAGTAGGCTTACCAAATGGTCTACTCCGCTCACAGGGCCTGTTGAGTTGGAGTGGTACAGAAACAGACTTGTCTCACTATGTACTCATCCAACACCTCAGCTCTGTGCACGTTTGTTTCTCCATGGAGTCCAGAAAATCATCACTGAAGTGGAACTATTTCTGTATTTTTCTCCCCTCAGAGGAGAATCTCTTTATTTGTAAATGTCAGTTATTTTTTATATTAGATTATGCCTGTGATGAGAACAGTCTCAACTGTATTTTACATAACTTGGATAAGTTTTTATACTTTAGAGCTCGGAGGCATGGTCTAATTGCAATAATGCAATATGCATCTTCCTGGTGAATATATTTAAGATTTTATCTTCATTGGGTCAGGTATTTTTTGGTTGTTGACACAGTTTTTATCTCATGACTCATTTCAAGTAAATAACTAGAATTTTTAGATGTCACCAAAAATAAGAATATTTATTGTGGTGTACTGTTCATGTAATTAATTTACAGAAATTGCACTTTTATATTTCTGCTGAGTAAAATTAAAAGAAAATATGGACCAGATTGTTCTCTTGCTCTTTAAAATTACCCTTAGTCAGTAGCTTCCTGAATATGAATATTTGGCATCTTTGTAAACTTCCTGGCTGTTAGTGAATTGTCTAACAGCAGTTACCTCAATTTCTGTTCTTCCATCATGGTTTTAGTCTTCTGGTTTAGAAAATGGGTTACATATTGAGCTCAGTCGTGGCATGGACATGAAGATTTGACACTCATTGTAAAGACCTTTAATTTTATTCCCCCCAAAATTATGTACCCACAGTATTTCTCCATTTTCCAAAAATGTCTCCAGTTTTCTCTCAAGCGAGCACATTAATTGCTTCTTTTGCTAACTTGAGATGCTAATTTTGTATTCTGGCCATGTTTGGTTCTTAAATAAAATTCCCAAAGCCTTGTATTGAATTGCCTGTCCATTTTCCGAACATAGTCCTGTCTAAACAGCTTATTGGGCATTTTTTAGTCCAGAGTTGACTCTCTGTAGATGTTCCAGATGGGAAGCAGTGTGTTGGTAGCACCATACAGTACACATATTTTAATGCAGATTGTGAAGGGGTTGGTTGTCCATGAAATAACTTCACAAACCACCTCCCCTTCCAGTAATGATCACAAAACAACATCCCTATAGCAACTGTAGTAGCTGCCTACAAGGAAAAATATTAGGAAAATGTATGTTTAGATGTCTTTAGTGTGATTTATTAGCTGGAAATAAGCAGCAGCCAGTGCCATCTGACGAGCCAGCTATTCCTGAACCACCACCAAGTGCTCCATAGGCCACAATTTGGGAACCTCCTACGTACTAGACTCCACTAATCTTAAACAGTAAGAAGCAAGATACCAGTACATTGTCTCTAATTCTCCATGCAGCAGATACTATGTAATGAAAACTGTTGATAAATATTTAAATGGTTTTGAACAAAACAAAAAGCTGGGATTTCTACCTTGGTTATAACTTGAGCAGGTGTCTGTACAACAGTGCCTCACATTGTAATGTTTCAAGGTTATCCAATCATTTCAAGAACTAAGTATACTCTGTGGGCCAGAGCCTCATCAAAATGAATAGAGTGCAAATCTCCTCTAAATCCAATGGGATTTACTCCATTTATAACAGAGGTCTGATTCTAGCCCATTTGTGTTCAATGCACAATCAAAACATTGCAAAACAAGTACTCTGTATATTGATTGATAAATCATAGGGACTTGCCCAAGTTCCACTGAATTGCATGTATTGTATAATTTTCATCTGTGTCAAAGCAAACAAATGTAATGGTAAAAATAACTCTGCACTGAAAAACCCTGTCCAGTTCTGGTGCCCACAGTCCAAGACAGATGTTGATAAATTGGAGAGGGTTCAGAGAAGAGCCATCAGAATGATTAAAGGAGATTAGAAAACATGCCTTATGATAGACTCAACAAGCTCAGTCTATTTAGTTTAACAAAGAGAAGGTTAATGGATGACTTGATTACAATCTGTAAGTATTTGTATGGAGAACAAATATTTAATAATAGGCTTTTCAGTCTAGCAGAGAAAGTTATAACATAATCCAAGAGCTGGAAGTTGAAGCTAGACAAATTCAGACTGGAAATAAAGTGTAAATTTTTAACGGTAAGAGTAGATTAACATTGGAACAATTTACCAAAGGTTCTGGTGGATTCTCCATCACTGGCAATTTTAAAATCAAGATTGGATGTTTTTCTAAAAGATCTGCTCTAGCAATTATTTGGGGGAAGTTCTCTGGCCCATGTTATACAGGAAGTCAGACTAGATGATCACAATGGTCCTTTCTGCCCTTGGAATCTATGAATCTGTGAGCCCCATTTACAAGATACACTGGAAAAACAATGCAACCATTTTAAAAAAGACTAAAATCCTGTAATCGTGTGTTTACAAATTTATATTCTCTCTGAAGGTTAATTCAACCTCTGTACCCAATAGTAGTTCTTCTAGGGAAAGGCAGCTGGTAATTCTTCTTCGATGCAGAAATCTTTACAGCTGCCTCTGGAGACGGTCAATGGCAAACTCTCTCCCTCACACTCCCCTGCCAGGTCCGAACCAATTGGGAGCATGGCTTCCGCCTCTCAGGCGGAGAGGCAGGAAGTCCAACTGTCTCCGGGCAGAGATTTTCGCAGGATAAAGGATCTCCTGCGAGATCCTTACTCTCAGTGCTGACAGCGCCAAAGGCAGGCGCCTCTGACTGTGCCAGCACCTGAGCCACAGCTCCCACGGAGCGTAGAGGCAGGGACCCGACATCCCGTGCTGGGAAGGTCTCCTTGGCACCGGTCCCCTCGGCACCGAAAATAGACCTGGTGCCGACAGCGCGCTCTGCCCCAGTGCCGACAAGAACATCGGCACCAAGCCTGTCCGCCACTCTGATAGCAGCAGCGGACCTCCCGCAGGGTGCCTACAAGTGACCCACAGCACCAGGAAAAGCCAAACAAGTATGTGCGCACTTCTGAGCATAGATCGCGCTCAGCGGAATTACAGCCCGAGGAGCAGCAACAACAGTTCCTAAGTCAGGATGACCTCTCAGTGGCACCTGAGCCTAACTCTCCACTCCTGGACACACACTGCTCACTCTTTGACCAGCCGCTCTCACCACCTGAACTCGCTACCTTTACTGACAGCGAGCCTGATATGCAGCAGCAGGCAGTTTTTTCCTAACCTGCCTCTTCTCCTCCACCGGAACCTTTTGGACCTCAGGCCACAGCTCACAACCACCAGCCTCAGTTTCCCTACTTCACCCCCCCCCATGGGCGGAACCTAACTTTTCTTATCCTATGCCTTGGCCTCAGTGGTACCCTTGGCCAGCTCCTACTGCCACTCGCCCTCATGCTTCTTCCACCAGACCACAAGCTCCTTCTGTGCCTCTGTCTCCAGCTCCGTCAACTTCTAGAGCGCCTGAACCCCCCCTCTGAAGAGGTGGGCTATGGACCATACCCTGATTCACTGACTCCTAACTCTCCATCAGCTCCAGACGGAGCACTCATGCCTCTGCCTCCACAGAATGTGAATGACTTCAAACAATTCCAAGAACTTTTTCAAGAAGGTGGCACTCAGCCAAGACCCCTTTAGAGGAGGTCCAGGAGACAATACAGACTCCTCAAAATCCTTCAACCCTCTCCACCCTCAAAGATTGTGCTTCCCATAAATGAAGCACTCCTAGAACCAGCTGACACTCTGGCAGACCCCAGCCTCTATCTTACTGACTTGCAAAAAGACTGAATGTAAATATTATGTTCCTGCTAAGGACATAGACTTCTTTTTCTCTCATCCACAACTGAATTCTCTTGTAGTGGATGTAGCAAGACGCAGGACGAAACAGCCACACAAAGCGCACCCCACAAGACAAGGACCTCAAACGCCTTGACCTCTTGGGATGCAAGGTTTATACCTCCTCCACTCTGCAATTCAGAACTGCAAACTATTCTGCCCTATTTGCAAGCTGCGACATCTATAACTACAATAAACTCTTTTGATTTTTACCTCCCATATCCCAGAAGACAGGAGAGCAGACTGCAGACTACCGCAACTGCAGTGGTTATGCGCAGATCTTCCTGGCTCTCTGCATCCGGCATCCCTAAAGACCTGCAGACCAAAGTGGAGGACCTCCCCTTTGATAAAGAAACTCTTTTCCAAGAAAACTGATGAAGTCCTTCACACCATGAAAGACTCTAGAGCGACGCTGCGCACCTTGGGCATTTACCCATCTCTTCCCAGGAGACAGTGATATCAACCTTATCAGTGGCCATGCCCACAGCAGTATCGCCAGCCTCAGCCCAGACCATACAATATACCCAGAAATCGCACTAGACCTCTTAGGCGCAGACAAAACCAAGCGCAAACAGCTACCTTCCACCCATAGGGAAATAAACAATTTTGAAGTGTTGGTCGAGAGTCTGCACGACCACCCCTTGACTCCACCACCTATTTGCCCATTTTGCCACCGCCTCCAGATTTTCCACCAGGCCTGGTAGCAGATTACAAAGGACCATTAGGTCCTGGAAATATTCAGTCTGGTTACTCCATCCTTTTTATATCCTACCCTTCCCTCTTCCCCATCCCTCTTCAGGGACCCCTCTCACGAGCACTTACTTCACCTAGAAGTGACTTATCTTCTACAGCTAGGTGCAGTGGAACCTGTGCCAACAACATCGAGGAAAAGGGTTCTACTCCTACTACTTTCTGACCCAAGATGGTCACACTGGGCACAATAATACCTGCACTGGAACAAGGGGACTGGTTCACAGCCCTTGACCTACAGGATGCCTATTTTCATATATCCATTCACCCAGCCCACAGACGCTTCCTATGATTCACACTCGGACATGACCATTTTCAATACAAGGTACTCCCTTTCAGACTCTCCACAGCACCGACAGTATTCTCCAAGACCCTAGCCCTAGTTGTGCCCCACCTCCACAGACACGAAATCATACTTTTCCCCTACCTAGACAATTGCCTCATCAAAGGCAACTCATACGCCATCTCCCTTTTCTACAGTTTAGGACTGCAAATAAATGTCCAAAAATCCACCCTGACACCTACACAGCAGATCGAATTCATTGGAGCTCTAGTCTAGACGCAATAAATCAATCCTTGAGCACTCTCCCGTCTATTCCTGTACTCCACCACCACAAGAGGCACAGGCACAGTCAATGGGAGTGGCAGCAGTCGACTCATTACAGTGAAGACACCGCGGTGAGGTCTAAGTATGTCGACTTCAGCTACGTTATTCAAGTAGCTGAAGTTGTATAACTTAGATCGATTTCTCCCCCCACCAGTGTAGACCAGGCCTAAGTAGTATCAAGCAGTACAGACTCTTATTGCATCAGATGACAGCTGCTGAGCCTTCCCTGGCTTGGCGGCAGTCCAGAGACAAATTGCAATTATTCATAGATTTTTTTTTTAAGGCCAGATAGGACCATTATGATCTAGTTTGATCTCCTGCACAGAACGGGTAATAGAATTTTGCCCAGTAATTCCTGCATAAAGCCCATAACCTCTGACTGAGTCAAAGCATATCTTTTAGAAAGATGTCCAATCTTGATTTAAAGAGTTAAAATAATAGAAAATCTGCCAGATACTTAAGTATAAGTTATTAGCTAGGAAAAGGCAGGTGTTAGTAATGAGAGATTCGATCATTAGAAACATAGATAGCTGGGTTTGTGATGACCGGGAGAACCGTATGGTGACTTGCCTGCCTGGTGCAAAGGTTGCGGATCTCTCAAGGAATCTAGACAGACTTACGTGTAGTGCTGGGGAGGAGCCGGTGGTCGTGGTACATGTAGGTAGCAATGACATAGGGAAGGGTAGCAGAGATGTCCTGGCGGCCAAATTTAGGCTGCTAGGGAAGAGACTGAAATCCAGGACCTCTATGGTGGCATTCTCAGAAATGCTCCCAGTTCCACGCGCAGGGCCAGGTAGGTAGGCAGAGCTTCAGAGTCTCAATGCGTGGATGAGACAACAGTGTAGAGAGGAGGGGTTTACATTCATTAGGAACTGGGGAAACTTTTGGGATGGGGGGAGCCTATACAGGAGGGATGGCCTCCACCTAAACCAAAGTGGAACCAGACTGCTGGCACTAAACATTAAAAAGGTTGTAGAGCAGTTTTTGAACTAGGAGATGGGGGAAAGCCGACTGCTGCAAAGGAGCATGTGGATCAGACACAGCCTTCTCTTAGGGGAGAGTCTAATGATAGAGAATCTCCAGGTTATAGTCAGGAGCAGAGGATGGAAGAGGATAATATAAGGGCCAGATCAGATGATAAACAGTCACATAAAAAAGAATCTGACACATCAGAAAAGGGCAGACAAATAAACAGTGACAAGTTTTTAAAGTGCTTGTACACAAATGCTAGAAGTCTAAATAATAAGATGGGTGAACTAGAGTGCCTTGTGATAAAGGAGGATATTATTAAAATAGACATCACAGAAACCTGGTGGACTGAGAGCAATCAATGGGACACAATCATTCCGGGGTACAAAATATATCAGAAGGACAGAACAGGTTGGGGCGGGGAGGGTGGGAGTGGCACTATATGTGAAAGAAAATGTAGAATCAAATGAAGTAAAAATCTTAAGTGAATCCACATGTTCCATAGAAACCCTATGGCTAGAAATGTCATGCGCTAATAAGATAACATTAGGGATCTATTCTCGACCACCTGACCAGGACAGTGATAGTGATGATGAAATGCTAAGGGAAATTAGAGAGGCTATCAAAATTAAGAACTCAATAATAGTGGGGGATTTCAATTATCCCCATGTTGACTGGGAACATTTCACTTCAGGACAAAATGCAGAGATAAAATTTCTTGATACTTTAAATGACTGCTTCATGGAGCAGCTGGTACGGGAACCCACAAAGGGAGAGGCAACTCTAGATTTAATCCTGAGTGGAGCGCAGGAGCTGGTCCAAGAGGTAACTATAGCAGGACCGCTTAGAAATAGTTACCATAATATAATAACATTTAACATCCCTGTGGTGGGAAGAACACCTGAACAGCCCAACATTGGCATTTAATTTCAAAAGGGGGGGAACTATGCAAAAATGAGGGGGTTAGTTAAACAGAAGTTAAAAGGTACAGTGATTAAAGTGAAATCCCTGCAAGCTGCATGGGCACTTTTTAAAGATACCATAATAGAGGCCCAACTTCAATATATACCCCAAATTAAGACAAACAGTAAAAGAACTAAAAAAGAGCCACTGTGGCTTAACAACCATGTAAAAGAAGCAGTAAGAGATAAAAAGACTTCCTTTAAAAAGTGGAAGTCAAATCCTAGTGAGGCAAATAAAAAGGATCATAAACATTGCCAAATTAAGTGCAAGACTGTAATAAGAAAAGCCAAAAAGGGGTTTGAAGAACGGCTAGCCAAAAACTCCAAAGGTAATAACAAAATGTTTAAGTACATCAGAAACAGGAAGCCTGCTAAACAACCAGTGGGGCCCCTTGATGATCGAGATACAAAAGGAGCGCTTAAAGACAATTAAGTCATTGCGGAGAAACTCAATGGATTCTTTACTTCAGTCCTCACGGCTGAGGATGTTAAGGAGATTCCCAAACCTGAGCTGGCTTTTGTAGGTGACAAATCTGATGAACTGTCACAGATTGAAGTGTCACTAGAGAAGGTTTTGGAATTAATTGATAAACTCAACATTAACAAGTCACCGGGACCAGATGGCATTCACCCAAGAGTTCTGAAAGAATTCAAATGTGAAGTTGCGAAACTATTAACTAAGGTTTGTAACCTGTCCTTTAAATCGGCTTCTGTACCCAATGACTGGAAGTTAGCTAATGTAACGCCAATATTTAAAATGGGCTCTAGAGGTGATACTGGCAATTACAGACGGGTAAGTCTAACGTTGGTACCGGGCAAATTAGTCGAAACAATAGTTAAGAATAAAATTGTCAGACACATAGAAAAACATAAACTGTTGAGCAATAGTCAACATGGTTTCTGTAAAGGGAAATCGTGTCTTAATAATCTATTAGAGTTCTTTGAAGGGGTCAACAAACATGTGGACAAGGTGGATATAGTGTACTTAGATTTCCAGAAAGCCTTTGACAAGGTCCCTCACCAAAGGCTCTTATGTAAATTAAGCTGTCATGGGATAAAATGGAAGGTCCTTTCATGGCTTGAGAACTGGTTAAAAGACAGGGACCAAAGGGTAGGAATTAATGGTAAATTCCCAGAATGGAGAGGGGTAACTAGCGGTGTTCCCTAAGGGTCAGTTCTTGGACCAATCCTATTCAACTTTATTCATAAATGATCTGGAGAAAGGGGTAAACAGTGAGGTGGCAAAGTTTGCAGATGCTCAAGATAGTTAAGACCAAAGCAGACTGTGAAGAACTTAAAAAAGATCTCACAAAACTAAGTGATTGGGCAACAAAATGACAAATGAAATTTAATGTGGATAAATGTAAAGTAATGCACATTGGAAAAAATAACCCCAACTATACATACAATATGATGGGGGCTAATTTAGCTACAACGAGTCAGGAAAAAGATCTTGGAGTCGTCATGGATAGTCCTCTGAAGATGTCCACGCAGTGTGCAGAGGTGGTCAAAAAAGCAAACAGGATGTTAGGAATCATTAAAAAGGGGATAGAGAATAAGACTGAGAATATATTATTGCCCTTATATAAATCCATGGTACGCCTACATCTCGAATACTGCATACAGATGTGGTCTCCTCATCTCAAAAAAGATGTACTGGCACTAGAAAAGGTTTGGAAAAGAGCAACTAAAATGATTAGGGGTTTGGAGAGGGTCTCTGTCAAGGTTCCTTCCCCACTCTGAACTTTAGAGTACAGATGTGGGGACCTGCATGGACACTTCTAAGCTTAATTACTAGCTTAGATCTGGTAACACTGCCACCATCCAGAAATTTCAGTGTCTGGGTCACTTTCTGTCCCCCCCAAAACCTTCCCCTCCCTGGGCAGCCTTGAGAGGCTTTTTCACCAAGTTCCTGGTGAACACCGATCCAACCCCTTGGATCTTAACATAAGGAGAATTTAACCATCCCCCCTCCTTTCCCCCACCAATTCCTGGTGAGTCCAGATCCAATCCCCTTGGATCTTAACACAAGGAAAAAATCAATCAGGTTCTTAAAAAGAAAGCTTTTAATTAAAGAAAGAAAGGTAAAAATTATCTCTGTAAAATCAGGATGGAAAATACTTTACAGGGTAATCAGATTCGTATAGCTCAGAGGAACCCCCTCTAGTCTTAGGTTTAAAGTTACAGCAAATCCTCTCTGCAAAAAAGGAACATTTACAAGTTGAGAAAACAAAAATAAGACTAAGGCCTGGTCTACACTAAGGGGGGGGGTGTCGAACTAAGGTACGTGACTTCAGCTACGCGAATAGTGTAGCTGAAGTCGAAGTACCTTACTTCGGGCTACTCACCCGTCCAGACGCTGCGGGATCGAAGTCCGTGGCTCCAAGGTCGACTCCGCCACCGCCGTTCACGGTGGTGGAGTTCCGGAGTCGACTGGAGCGCGTGGGGAGTTCGAACTATCGCGTCTTGATTAGACGCGATAGTTCAAACTCCGAGAAGTCGAACTCTCCACGTCGACCCGCGCGGGAAGTATAGATCTACCCTAACACACCTTGCCTGGCTATTACTTACAAGTTCGAAACATGAGAGACTGATTCAGAAAGATTTGGAGAGCCTGGATTGATGTCTGGTCCCTCTTAGTCCCAAGAGCGAACAACCCCCAAAAACAAAGAGCACAAACAAAAGACATCCCTCCACCAAGATTTGAAAGTATCTTGTCCCCTTATTGGTCCTCTGGTCAGGTGTCAGCCAGATTTACTGATCTTCTTAACCCTTTACAGGTAAAAGAGACATTAACCCTTAACTATCTGTTTATGACAGTCTCATATGAGGAAAGATTAAAGAGGCTAGGACTCTTCAGCTTGGAAAAGAGGAGACTAACGGGGGATATGATAGAGGTATATAAAATCATGAGTGGTGTAGAGAAAGTGGATAAGGAAAAGTTATTTACGTATTCCCATAATACAAGAACTAGGGGTCACCAAATGAAATTAATAGGCAGCAGGTTTAAAACAAATAAAAGGAAGTAGCTCTTCACGCAGCGCACAGCCAACTTGAACTCCTTACCTGATGCGGTTGTGAAGGGTAGGACTATAACAGCATTTAAAAGAGAACTGGATAAATTCACGGTGGTTAAGTCCATAAATGACTATTAGCCAGGATGGGTAAGAATGGTGTCCCTAGCCTCTGTCAGAGGATGGAGATCGATGGCAGGAGAGAGATCACTTGATCATTGCCTGTTAGGTTCAATCCCTCTGGGGCACCTGGCATTGGCCACTGTTGGTAGACAGGATACTGGGCTAGATGGACCTTTGGTCTGACCCGGTACAGCTGTTCTTATGTAAGTGTCATGACCAGAGACAACAGTAATAAAATTACAGTATGTGGTTGGATCTGTTACTTGTGAATGAATTCCTACTGAGTTTAATATATTGTATTTAAACTTTATATAAGAGCTTTAAGCAACAAAATAATGACCTGCTTCAAATGTTTGTCTTTCTTAATGGCACTAAAATATGTTGAAGTTTTTTTAACTGAAATATACAACTTAGTCTAAATTGCTAACAACATTTGGACATCCTAATCTATGGTAGGTTTAAAAAAACCACCCTGTCACTACAGGCCGGTTTTGATGTAAGCAGTGATCCAAAGAATTCCTATTTTACTCTCTGATAAAAGAGCAAAGAGGAAGTGCCTGCTAGCGATTCAGTGTGTGCTGTTAGGAAAATGTAGGCCTGTGCTACTCTTAAAATGTATGTCAACATACTGTGGTGCTCTGGGGTATGAAAAATCTACACCTCTGAGCACGATAGCTGTGCCAATCTAACGCCTGGTGTAAATGCAGCTTAGTTGAGGGAAGACAGCTTCTGTTGGCCTACCTACCATCACTCGAGGGGGGGGGAGGGGTGTGGGTGTGTTCGTTCTCCTTCCTTCCTTCCTACAGGGAAAGAAAAACCCTGTCCATTGCTGTAGGCTGTGTCTACACTACAGAGTTACTCTGGCATAACTATGGTACTGTAGCAATGCCATTACAATCCCCATAGCGTAAATTTGTCGGTAGTCTATATAGGTGGGATATTAAAACTACAGAACTCCTTCAGCACCCAGAATGGAGGGGGGCGGGGGAGGAAGGAACATGAAATAAAGCTCCACTTGCTTGTCTTCACCGCATGGTAGCTTGAGCTATAACTCAACTTTTTGGGCCGCGAGGGCCACAGCTGGGTGGGGAAATTGTATGCGGGGTTGGGGGTGCGGGAGGGGATGTGGGAGGGGGTGTGGTGTGCAGGAAGGGGCTCAGGGCAAGGGATTGGGGTAGAGGAGGGGTGCAGGGTACATGAGGGGGCTCAGGGAAGGGGGTTGGGGTGCAGGAGGGGGCTCAGGGCAGGGGGTTGGGGTGCAGGAGGGGTGTGAGGTGCAGGCAGGGGGCTTAGGGCGGCAGGGTGCAGGTGGGGTTCAGGCTCTGGACTGGTGCCACTTATCTAAAGCGGTTCCGGCGTGGCAGCGGCCAGGGCCGGGCAGGCTCCCTGCATGCCCGCCCTGTCTTAGCTCCCTGCCCTGTCCCCGGCCCTGCTCCGCTTTGCTCCGCTCCCCCGAAGCTCCCATTGGTCCCAGTTCCCCCTTCCTGGCCAATGGGAGCTGCAGGTGGCGGTGCCTGGAGGCAAGGGCAAAGCATGGATCTCTCTGACCCCCTGCTCGGGGGCTGCAGTGCTGGCCGCTTCTAGAGCGGCGCGGGGCCCACGGCGCCACAGGGGGAAAGCCCACATGCTGTAGTTTGCGCACCCCTGCCCTAACGCAATCCCCATCCATGCACAGCTTTCTAGCTCAAGTTAAGTGGTGCTAACTGGCCCTTTAGGGATGGGGTGCGCTTGAGTGCTGCTGATGCTGCAGCAGTGCTTAATTTTTGCCAGGGCTGCACCCTGGCACCTCCAGGCTTGGCATTTCAGAGCCGTGGCACCTCTGTGCTTGCCGTGTCAGTTATGAAAGTAAAAAAATTGCTTGTGCCCAGCACCTACTTGCTTGAGCCCGAGCAACTCTTTCATTACAAATTAAGCACTGGGCTCAAGCTAGTAATGCAAAGGGGATACGGCAGCTGAGTTACAACTCAACTACTAATCCAGTTACTCTGCTAACCAAATCACTGGCCATGTGGCTACTCACTTGAACTAGCGCCAAAGGAGTCACTTGGACTAATCCAACCAGAATTAACTGTTGCAATGAAGACAAGCCCTAAGATAGCCATGGGAGGCTGGCAAAGCCCCTGTATGTAACGAATTGTCTTCTGCTTCTACAACCAAACCAGAAAAGAAGTTGCCCTTTATGACATGGAAATTTGGTTTGGGAGCCTGGTACAGCAGCAGTCCTATTAGAGAAAGACTGCTCTCCAGCTTGAGGCAAGCCAGATCTGAACTCATACTATTCTGGGTCATGTTTTGGACAGAGCCCCACCTCGACCCAGCACAAAGTGGAAAGTCTAATTTTTTAGGATTATGCTGACTTTGACAGTCTGTCATAGTCAAGGAAAGTGAAATCTAGTGTAGCAAAATCTCCAATCTGTTTTAACTACTCCCCTCTCTTTTCGCCTTTCCTATTATTTTATATGCAATGGGGATGAGAAACCTTGGTATGTTTAGTTTGTCAGATAAATAGTTTTTAATGTTGTTCAAATGTGAAGGGCTGAGTTATGTAAGAAAGCAGAGCTAATACAATCCTGGTTAATAGTCACTACTACAATTCAATCGCGGCAGCACTTCCTCCTGCTTACATAAAACCCTAAAAGCAGAGCCGGTACTTGGCATAAGGGCTTGGAGCAGCTTTGCAGTGTGGGGGTGGGGGATATTCCTGCTGAGGGCCCCCCACTGGGCTGGCACCGCTCTGCCTAAAAGCGCCAATGTAGAATCAGGAAAAAGCCTAGGGCAGATGCCTCATCAAGGTGCGTTTTGCTGCTAGTTTTGAACTTTTGGCATTTCTGAAACTTTCAAAAATTAGAGTTAACTGGTGGGGACACTTTTATACTGGCATAAAAACATTAAAGTTCCTGACGACAGACGTTTCCCCCGCCTCATGCAAGGAAAGCCTTAACCTCTAGTTTGGTTTGGAGGCGGTCAGGTCTCTATCAATCATTGGTTTTTCAGAGGTATTTGGGTAAACCAGACCCAGCCTGGTACCCATTGTGGAAACGAAGGAAAAACTAAGCTCGGCCCAGTTTGCCAGTGTCTCCCAGCTGCCGAGAGTGAGGGGGGGCCTGGCTCTGGGCGTAGCGGGGCCAAGAAGCCGCCACCTGTGCCCTGAAGCCAGCTGCTAACAGCTGGAGGGTCAACCCAAGCCGCCAGGGAAAGCGATGGGCCAGCCCCGCTTCTCATTGGCTGTGAGCCAGCGGCGGCCACGCCCCTCTCCGTTGGTGCCCACCCTGCCCGGGTAGGTCTGTGCGGAGAAGCCCTTGTGACTTCACAAATGGCACTCCGTCACCTCCCCTGGCCCCGCCCACCACGACCCCCCACCTATAAAAGGCCCCGCCTGCTGCGGACCCCTGTAGAGGAGGCTCCGGCAAGGGAGGCGGAGGAGGAAGCGCAAAGGTCTGGGCCGGAGCCGCTGCCCCTCGCCCCGGTTGATGGGGCTAAAGGGTGGAAGGAAACGGGCTTCTCCGCAGGGGGCAAGACCTGCGCCCGGGGGCGGGGGAGCGCGGGCCGGGCAGCCCCGATTTCGCCCCTGGTTTGGTCAGGTCCCTTCCCGGGGACCCGGCGCAGGCAGGGAGCCCACAGCGCCAGAGGTGCGGCGGCGCCGGTCCCGGCTGTGCGGGGCGCTGCCTGGCCGGGCTGAGCCGGGCGTGGTGGCGACGGACTACGCCACCCACGGGTGCTGCGAGGAAGCGCTTCGCTAATAAGTGGGTGTAACGCCGCCCCTTTCACCAGGGATCTCCCAGCCCGGCAGCGAGGGCTGTGCAGATCCCACCTTGCAGCCGGGGGAACCGAGACCCCGGTTTTAGCTCAGTGTCTTGTAAAATCTGGATTTATACAATTCGTGGCTGAATGATGTTTAAAATAACCCCAAACAGACGTTTAAGAATGAAAAATTGCTTAAAAAACTGGTGATGTCCCTAAGAGCTGGTGCTTTAATGGGAACTCGCTGACTTCCTTTTGGGCAGTGGCTGAACTTTTCCCGGCCCCACGTTTGAACTGTCTTTCAGGTTTGTGAGTGGGGATTATCTGGGCACGTGAAAACGGAGAGGAAATTGACATTGTTGAAGTAGTATATGTTGTTATAATGGACTGAAAACCCATTGGTAGTTAACGGGTCTTGGGGATTGAGAAGGCCCAGGAGAAATCAGCATCATCTGCCATGGTGATAATACACCTGTCTATTTCCAGGCTTTATGGGAACCCTAGTGGGCTACACACAGTTACTTACTCAGATATTTTTCCTTGTAGTTGTGAGAGTGTAATTTGTCTCCAGTTGACGAAGATGCATTCTTCAAAACCCAGGCTTGTTGTTCCATATGGCCTCAAGACTTTACTCGAGGGAGTGAGCAGAGCGGTTCTCAAAACCAGTCCAAGCAATATCACTGAGTTTGCAGCTCTCTACTTCAGAGAGCTAATTGCATTTAGAGAAGGTTTGTTCCTGCTTATATGCTGTGATACACATTCAGTACATTTGAAAAGCTGGGTTAGTGCAGAATGCTAATCAAACTGTCCATCTTAACTTATACTTTTACCTCCAGAAAATCCCAATTTGGATATAACAGACCTGGTTAGAGAATTTCATTTCACCAGAGGTAAGAAATGTGTCAAATGCTGCTCTTATTAAGCAACTATGTTTTAAAATACAGTGTATTGTGATTATGAGCATCAAACCTACATAGTCATGAACAATCCCCTTTAAATGATCTTTTGACCATTTTCATTATGAATAGTAACAACATTATTTAGCACCTGTCATCACAATGTACCTTTACAAAGTATGGGCCTAATGCTATAAACTGCCAAATGCCTTCCTTTGATGCCTCACAGGATGGGACTCTAAAGTACATACAGGAATCCCTGCAGACAGACGCCTTTGGTGCTGCAGATGGGTAGTGGGAAATACAGGCTCTCGTTTAGGGTCTTGTCTACATAATGCTTGTTTTTGGCACTTGAAGTGCCATATTTCCATTTAGCAAAGAATTTCTCTGGCGGAGATTGTAACATGACTGTGTCACAAGGGGCCAAATCTCCGTTGTAGGGTACTAGCAGGTGTTGCATTAGTGATGTCATATAGCCAAAATTAGTCTGTCTTATTGGCCTGGAGACCCATCAATCACCTGCTTGCATCATCTTGAACTGACATTTTGCTCACCCATTGACTCCATTATGACACAGTTTTCTCGTCTGTTTGCTCATCCCTGCCCCTCCCCTTCTATTCAGTTGCATATGACCCTGCTGGAGCTGTGAAGGAGGTTGTTGGAAAGGTATTCAATCGGAGGCCACAAAAATGGCAGACTTTTCTCCTCCCAGCAGTTAGAGAAGGGGAAATGGTGCTTCTCGGAAGCTAAGGGTCTCTTTCGCCCCTCACCCCCCGTCAGTAGTTTGTCATGATGCTACAGGCCTGGACCAGGTCTCAGACTTGCAAGTTGTCTTTGTGACATCACTGGTAGAGCTGTGCAGAAAGTAAGGTTTGAAAATGCACCTGGCTCTAGCTAAAAGGACTCTAAAGCTATTTTGGTAGTTTGGGCTGGTGCTCTGAGAGAATAAATTATTACTGGTTCAGTTTCTAAGAACTGACAGGAGGCCAGGTGGTCCAGTGGCTACATACCACAGTAGGAATCGGAAGACTTGAGTGCTACCCCGTTATCTGCTACAACTTTGGGAAAGTCACTTTGCCTCTGTTGCTCTGTTTTCATGTCCTGCTCTATGTCCATCTTTTCAGACTGTAGGCCAGGGGTCGGCAACCTTTCAGAACTGGTGTGCTGAGTCTTAATTTATTCACTCTAATTTAAGGTTTCGCTTGCCATTAATACATTTTAACGTTTTTAGAATGTCTCTTTCTATAAGGCTATAATATATAACTAAACTATTGTATGTAAAGTAAATAAGGTTTTTTACATGTTTAAGAAGCTTCATTTAAAATTGAATGGCCCCTGGGCTGGTGGCCAGGACGGGGGCAGTGTGAGCGCCACTGAAAATCAGCTCGCGTGCCACCTTCATCATGTGTGCCAGAGGTTGCCTACCCCTGTGGTAGGCAATTTGGGGCAGGGCTTGTTTCACAGTCTGTACAATGGTGCCTAACACACAGACCCCAATCTCAGTGGGAGCCTCTTGGTGCTACAGTAAAAACGAATAATAATGACGGACTGAAAGGTGAGAACAATGTAATTTATTAAGCAGTGTGCTGCACATCTGGACATTAAGTACAGGGAGAATGATCCTCAGCACGCAGATGCTGTGTCCTAAACTGATAACTGCCTTTTGAGAGGATTAGTCAGCTATGCCCCAGCACAGAACAAATGCTCTTGGGAAGGCTACAGAGTGGGTGGTGGGGGAGGAAGGTGCTAAGGACACAAGGCAGCTGCTGTGCCTGGAGATACACATGTAAGTGATCTACTATTGTTTCTGCAGCTGTGAAGGGAGCTTTCTGAGTGTGGTGCTGGGTTGTAAATGGTGTGTGCATTGAGAGAGGCTGGGTTGCCACTCAGAGTGTGTAATTTAGAGAGTTTCTGCTATTAGAGTTTAAATTTGCCATGAATAGAGGGTTCTAGATTTATTGTAGCTCTTCTGCATTCCTGCTCCTTCCTCTGGCTGATCTTATCCACACATGACATTAGGTACCATCTCACCACCAACTCAAGATCTACCTCTGTTTCCTGCAGTCTCCCATGCTCCTCCATTCTGTCCCATATCTACAGCTGTGCCATTTTTGCATGTGCAGTGGCCAACAGACTAAACACAATAAAAACAGAGCTCCTTCTCTCCTCTGTTTTTCATGTTTTCAACCATGAGAGCCATGAAAAGCCCATCAATTTTTCCTGTTTCTCTTTCCAAAATCCACCCCTCCATCTCTACTGCCAAAACTTTGCTCCGAGCCTCCCACTGACACATACACGCTACTTCTTTAGGTAAGACCCATAGGGCAGGGTTTATGCAAACACTCCAGTTTCATGGGATTTGTGGTGTGTGTCCAACATATTTTGTATGAATCCAAAATGCTTTGATGCTCTAGGTAGGTTCCAAAGGGAATGATACATTTCTCAGTTAAGTATTTGATTTGCTTTTTCCTATTGACTATTTTTTTGACCGCTAATTTTTTTTTTTTTGATGCTGTGGGGAAGATGATAGTGGCTATGATGTGGGGGAAGAGAGGGTTTAGCACTAGTAAAATTTTACATATCCTGCTCCATGACGTTTAGCCTGTATGTTAACAGGCAAACAGAAATCCCATTTTAAACTGATGTACCTCTTGAATCTAGAATGACCTGACAAATTCACTTTAAAGCAGGGGGTAGTCAATTTTTTTTGTCACGATCCAAATGTCCAGGTCAAAGGGCACAAGGTCCAGACTCTAGAGAAAATAATAAAAATAAATGAAAAGATTTCAGGGTCCGTGCAAAGCCTCTGGTAGTCAGAATTTGGCCCGTAATCTGCCTATTGATTACCCCTGCTTTAAAGGCTTGATGAAGTGTTAAACAGGCAGGTTGTACAGAGGTTGTTGGAAGCACCTACTAACTTACTGTCGTGCTCTTTTAATTAGTAGAGGGCTGGACTGATAGACTGCCAGAAAAGAGAGCTGACCTTGGAGACATAAGTGTAGTGTCTCCACTTTCTGAGGAACCCAAACGAAAGGAAAAATCCACAGACACAGAGGAGGACCAGTTGCACGAAGGCCCTGAACCTGAATACAGCAGCAAAACTACACAATACCCATCGACTCACTGTGAACTTGCAGAAAATGAATCATCCCCTAAGGGACCTGAACTTGCCTATGTCCCAGCTGATCCTGCACAGCTTGCTGCACAGATGTTAGGTAACACTGATTCTGTTCCTTCTCTGAAGGATGTGGCAACAAGTGTGCAATCTTTACCTGAACTGTCTCTGAGCTCAGTGGACACAACAGCTGCACCAGTAGAAGGTGCTGCTGAAGACGCTACACTTACCCCAGCTGCTGAGGGTTCTGCAGAGTCTGTTAGGTTGGAGTCAGCGGTTCAGAGTCAGGCCTCCATTGTCCTAGGGTCCTCCAGCAGTCAGGCTGAACAAGCAACAAGTGATGTAGATCAAGCTTCCTCAACCCCCTTGCAGGATGAACCACCACCACCTGCTCCTCCACCACCTCCTCCTCCACCACCACCTCCTAAAGATCCATTACAGGCTGTGCCTTCCCAAAGCGAAATTGAGGTTACATCAACCATTCAGGCTATGCCAATACATACTGATGATGAGCTCGCTACTGAAGGAGAGGTTCCACCTTACATAGAGCAGTTCCCGCAGCAAATAGTCATTCCCTTTTTAGAACAAGTAGCTTGTCTAATAGAAATTCAGCAGCCACTAATGCCTTCGCTAAATGCAGGTCAGTTTACATGCACTAAGCTCTTAGATCCATCTGCAGATGATGCAGAATGTGACCCTGAAAGAATGGAAACTACAGCGCAAATGGCATCAGCTGAGCAAGGTTTTATTATGTCAGGTAAGAAAGTCGGATCTTAATGAAAATTTCATATTCCAGGTTGACAATGCTGAAACTCAGCTGCTGAATTATTAAATGCAAGAACCTATGCCAGTGCAAAGCTATGGAAGAGATTGAACTTCCTCGCTTTGGGGCACATAAGGAGCTTTGGTTTCCTCTGCAATCGCCTGGCCCCAATGCACAGGTATTAGATCTCTCTGCAATTTGTTCCACAATGTGTGACTAATTGTGAGCAAGACCCATAACTGCTCTTGGATTAGTGTTGCCTGTATCAGAGGGAATGTGTGTTTACAAGTTCTTGCACATTGATTTGTTGTGGCATCAGAGGTGCAGACAGCACTTACTCCAGGAGCCAGAGTGGTATGTGGCACATACAAAAGGTATATGGAGGTGTTTTGCCTTTGAGCAGCCCTGAAAGCGTCTTGCTGAAAGTGAGCCACACAGTTTGAGGCAATGGCAGAGATTGAAGGTGTAATACATGTGCCTTGTGGCTGAGGAAGGGTGATGGGGGTGGCCAGAACTTTGAATGCGGCCTCACTTTGAAAGATTTAAATCCTAGCCATTGCATTAACATAGTTTTTGCATTTAAAAAAAGAAATGGTGGTGGTTGCCTGCACTGTCCTGTTCTGCAGATGGGTTGAGGTGGGTGGACGAGGCACTTAGCAGGGGGTTCTGCAGATGGGAAAAGGGCCTGGCACTTGTCTTCCTGGTGAAGTGCCACTGGAACAAACTCCTCACCTGACAAGTACCTGCACAGACTCCCAGCTGCAAACCTGCTCTTTCCATCCTCTGTGATAAGTGCCAAGCCCACCCCCTGCTCCCAGCTGGAGAATCCCTCCTGTGTCCCCTTCTCCAGTGAGAAGTGCCTGCCTGACTCCCCCTGCTACTGCAGAACCCCTCCGGAGCCCCTTCCAGGCCTCAGGAAAGGTAGAGGTGGTAAGACGTATCAAAGCATGTTACCAAACTATTTTGTCAAGCAACACCAAGGGATTTGCATGGCTGAAACGAAGGAATAACAATGTTGTAGCATGTGGCAGTGGTGCTGTAGTTATGGTTGGATGCAGCCTGCTTGTTCCGATCCCTGTTCAGGTGTTGATAAACTTTCTTTATAAAACTATCCTTTGAAAACACTGGCTGTAAAATGTAAGCGCCCACAGTACTTTGCGTGGCAGCTAAATAGAAATTGCTGTCTAACTCTGGCTGTCCAGCTGTAAAAATATATTACCCTGAATCCAGATGCATTTTTCTGTATGGTTTTAATAAACCAAAACATTTAAGTGTTGACAAAACTGACTTTTGGGTGGGGGGCAGACTGTTGCAATTCCCCTTGTGCTGGTCATTCAGAATCTCTGAGGCTTGGCAGCCTAAAAGGAAAATGTCTATAAGCAACTGAAAAGCGGGACTTAGAACTGGAAGAGTTATGGTCTCTTTGGCCATAACTCTAGCACCAATTCTGCTGCTGTTCTTTTCACTTCAGCCATGCAAAAATCTCCATCTATCTTCTCTAACATGCTTTCTTATGGCATACGTAAGTATAGGCATGTTATATGTAAGAGTCTGCAATATGATTGCAATTCATAGCTCCTGATACCAGCAATTTTTTAAATTTTTATTTTATAGCAATGGCAACAACCGAAGCAGGACAACCACCACCATATTCTAATGTGTGGACTCTCTATTGTCTAACTGATTTGAGCCAACAAGGTCGAAAGTCACCACCACCCCTTCCTCCTGCTGGAACTGGTGCTCCTTATCCCCAAGCAACCCTCTATATATCTAGTGGGAAGGAGCAACAACCATTCCTACAACAGCAGCTGACACCACAAGGTCCACCACCACAAGTATCCTCTCCAACTTATGTGATGATGGAAGAAGGCAAGAGGGGAAATGCACCACCTTTCATTTTAGTGGGCTCTACAGTTCAGAATGTACAGGACTGGAAGTCTATTCCTGGCCATGCGGTCCTTACACAGCATGACACAAGTGCTGTGAGGCGATTCACTACAGTACCCGTACCAGTTGCCAGGCCAGCAGATCTGAAAATGGCCACTCCAAACCCCAATTCTAATTCTGCACAAGAAACTGCTAGACCACCAACCCCAGTTTTTCTTTCAGTTGCCATACCCTTAGACGAGGTAATGTCTGCAAAGAGGGGCTCGGCAGCTGGTGATAAACAAGCAGGCATAAATCCCTTTGCAGGAAGCTATGGTATAGCAGGAGAGATTACATTTACTTCTGCCCCGGTCCGCAGAGCAGACTCGTGACAAGGTAGGCAGTTTCATATTGTGCTCGTGTCTGCTAGGGAGATGGTCACAGCTGAAGTTTTGCTTTATAACCAGAGGCTGAAGTTTTTGAACTTGGATGCTTAAAGTTAGGCTCCCAAACTGTAGCCTGGATTTCAGAGTTGCTGAGGACATAACTTCCACTGAACCTAAGCTTGCTGGGCTTTGGCTACCATTCTAGCCACCAGTGTATTTGACTTGAAGCTGGTTTGACAGTGGCTGGGACAGCCTAATTCCTCCTCCCATTCTGATGCACTAGTGTAGAGCGACTCTACCTGGCAGACAGAGCAAACACTCACTACTTTCATTTAGGGGATGGAGGTTCAGTACGACTTCTGATTTTAGATAAAACTACTCCAGAAAAGTTTGGAGCTGGTTTCTCCTCTGTACCTGGCATTTGCAACTCGTGAGTTAGCAATTCAAACCTATTTTCATCCTCTGCCAGATGTTTGAAATGGGAAATCACAGCGGCAGGCACATGCGCTGTAGATTTATACCCCAGGTTACTGTGCATGGTACATGAAAGTATAAATTGTAGCTTGAAGACATAGCACTTCCAACATCCTGGACACTGCTCATGCCTATTTCACAACTGCCCCCTGTGGACTGGTAGTCAACATCCCACCTTCTGGAAAGGATTGGAAGTGACCATGTGTGTGTTGGAGTGGTGGGAGAACAAATGTAATGCTCTCTATACTTAACCAAATTATTTCTTTAACAGGTTGAGAGGAGATGATGTCATGTGAACACCCCAGGATCGAAATCTGCATCTTAAAATAAATTAACTTAATACAAGCACTCAAAACTAATGCAATCCATTAGAATGCCTTTTTGTATTCTGCCAAGGCTCTGGAAATGCAAACAGATTATTGAAGATACGTATATAATGAAGTGTCCATGGGGGTGGGGAAAATCAGCAGCAGCACAGGCAATAACCAAAAGCAAAACCAAATGCCTCTGCTCCAGGGGGGAAGTAATGTCTGAGCCCCCTTAGAGATGTTTAGTTAAGACAAGTTGATCATGTAGTATTGTGTAAACATACAGCCGTAAAACCCCCTCAGTTTCACACTAGTTCCACGCAATCCCTTTCCAGCGTAGGTCACTTCTCATGCAACAGATCTGTTCCTGGCACAGAGTCAAAGCTGTGGCCTTAAACTCGTTAAGCAATGTCCTTATAATTTCTTGTTTTGGGACAGTCCAAGTATAAGTGAGGTGGTCAATGAGATTAAGGGTAAAAATGTCACTAAACAGATGGCAGATGCTGGCCTGTGCCACACATGAAGCCAGCGCTCTAGGAGTTTGTTAAAACCCATTCTAATGGACCTTAGAGTTGCTATGGAAAACACTGTATAGTTTTGCTGTAGCTTTGGAGCCTCAAGTTTATTTCAGTCTGTCAATGGTCACTGAGTGTGGGGGTGGTGTCATTTCAAGTGTTTAGAGAAGATGCAGACACTAAGCAATTTCCACTGGATAATTAAAATCAGCCTCTATTCTCTTAAGAGCCCTAGTCTTTGCTCCTTCTCTTGACCTGCTTCCTACTTTGAAAAATGAAGAGCAGGGACCATCTCCTCTGTCCCAGCTTGAAAATAAAGGAAATCACTAGGAGATGGGCTTTTGAGTAGCTATCTGCTTCTGGAGAAGAAACTTACCTGGGAGGCATATGCCGCTCAATGCTTCCTTCTCTATTTCTATCCAGTAATCTCTCCAAACAATCATTTGGAACTGAATCCTTTCCCTGGAACTTAATGGGTTTCAAACCCCAGTAGGTCAGTGTTTGAGCCAGTGGGTTGCACCCCAAGGGTGTCACACGAGGCTGGTGTGGTGGGGGAGGATTGTAATAAATCTTTAATATCTCCCAAATGAGGCCAAAAAAAGTTTCTAGACTCATTTCAGGATAGCAAAACCCTTCAAAGTTTGAGACATCAACTTTAGTAGAACAGATTTCTTGCAGTGATGCATGAGATGCCAGTGTGATTCAGCCTCTGTAGTTAGAAAGCTTCTTCCTTATTTGCTGAGCACAGTTCTTCCAGGGAAACCACTGTGACACATACTTTATGAGAACAGAACTGCAAGCTTTCAGACACATCAGCTGAAAGCCACACTCAGCAGGATGACTTTATAGGTGCAAAGGCATCTGCTTGGATCAGCTGATGCAACCCCTAGTATTTAAAAAAATGAATCTGAGCAATCAGAGCATTGGAACATTTGAAAGCCTTTATTAAGTAGCAATTAATGTAATTAACACTAACCTCCAGCCAGCAATTAAAAGTGTATACAAAGAGCAGCTGCAAGCTCTGTACCCCAGGTCTGTATAAATATGTATTTCCATAAGATTTAATGCACCCCAATTAAAGGGGTAAAGCTGGTGTGTACAGCAGTCTCCATACAGGTGCCCTACTGACTCCAAACCACACTTTCTAGGAGGAAGTCTTGTGCATTTGTACAGTGCATACACAGGTGCAGTTTAATTTCTCCAGTAGTTATGTTCTACTGGGTCCTGATTTTTAAAAAAAGTTTTTGCAATTGTACAACAATGGTGCCAAGCACCTATAGTTTCTAGTGCAGTAAACAGACTTTTTTTTAAACCTCTTACTAGAGTTCAGTTCAGATTAAACTTTTAAATGGCTCTTAATTCCTTAACAAAATGAGGTTGGTAACAAAACATGAAAGAACAAATTCAAAACACTGCACTAAACATGGAATAAATACTTGGAGTAATGTTACCAGTGTTACCTACAGCATGAACATTTGGGGATACTAGTTCTGGAATCACTGACCAGAATCCAGGATTCTTGAGAGTTATTTTCATAGAAAGCCATCTTATGAAAGTTAAGTAAATCTTTACAAAAATAACTTGCCCTCTCCTAGCTTCAAGCACAGAATAATGCAATTCATACCTGTGCTTTTAAACATGTCTGTGCCACAATAAATCCACCCCAAAGGGCTGTTGTGCCAGCATAATCATTAAAAGAAAGGATTCATAGAACACCTTCAAATGTTCTATTTGCTATCCACCGAGACTTAACAGATGTATTCAGCAAATATGACAGCACTAACCCATCAGAAAAACGACAGCTCTGAGCAGTTTTGTCCATGTTCCCCCTCTCCATACACTTTCAGACCTGTACCACCATATTTACTGCAGATGCTTAATATACTGTTCAGTAACTTGTCAGTTTTTCCAAGAGATGAGTAGAAACAAGGAAAATTAAAAAGATTAAGACTTAATTTGCATTAGTCATGGGCTCCCTTTGACATTTTAATAAATATCAGGTAAATTAAAGTAGTTTCTGTCCCAGTAGTTGCCAGAGTAAAGCCAGTCCTGTGCACCAGTGTAGGGATTGGGACCTTGATGGAACCACCTGTAAGAGAGGACAGGACGGCTGTGAGGAGACTAGAACACATTTCAGTGTAACAAAGTTCAAAGCTGCTTTGGTGCATCTTTCATGTTGGTTTTCAAACTAGTCTACTGAGAATTCAATGCTGCATCCCGCACTGTTTTAAGTCTGTTCAGACTGTCTTGATTTGCTAGACTTCTCCATTACAATCCCAGAATAGTTTCTGGCTGAAATCCATGCGGATATGTTGTGATGAGTAGGTAGTAGAGATTATTGTACAAGAAACAATTTACTTCAAAGCAGTTTTGAACAAGCCATTTTTGGCATGAATTTAAGAACAATTTATTACACAAGGATGCGAATACACTGCATTCCTGAAAGCTGAAGTCTATTATTTCACCAGCATTCTGATTTCCCCAAGATTTTGAAACCATTATTTTGGTAAGTGTCAAATACCACAGCTCACAATAATGGAGATCGGTGATTTGCTTCCCAACAGCAAATCAGCGCTCTTGAGGGAACACATCATACAGAACAGTTCCAGCAAGTTTTCTGCATAGTTATAAAATACATGCGAGGCATACACTGTAGAGCCATTCTACGGCATGACATTGGTTCCATTTGCATCAAGTTATTTTCATGCTTCCTGGTAGATGCTGCTTGCCTGTTGCCAGAAATACTATAATTTCACTTATTATTCAAGTCTGTAAATGTTTCCAGCTCTACAGTATATACACGAACAGTGATAGTACATCTTACCTTACAAATGTGTAACTAAGGAGCCATACTATTGGTAAGTACGCTTCTGATGTAGCATGGAGTCCCCTTTTATGGCTTGAGTGTCAGCAACTCTGCTCCCCTCACGCCAGCAATACTACATAAGATACCCTATGGTATGTGTTCCTTTGTACGTTATATGTCAAGAAGCACATCTTACCACTGCCCAGATAAGTCTCAAAGGTATTCCCTCCAATACAAACACCCCTATTAACATAATGTGCAATATGTCAACCTTCTCCCTAGTCTTTATTCACTTTCAAATCTGTGCCCAGTTAGACATCTCTCCCTCACACCAACATGTTACACAGCACCAGCCCTCAGAAAGGTGAACTAGATTTTTTTTTTTTTAAATCTGCGTGCTGTATTTGCACAATAAACAATGATCATGGCATCTGAGTTCACCTGCTGTAAACTGCTTTATGGTTAACACCTCAGCTTCTTTTTGGAGCTTAATTCACCACCGAACAATCCTTGCTTTGTATACGCCACTGCAACTAACACGGTCTCAAGCATGAGACACACTTCAGGATCATCGTAAGGTTTCAGGAAGATTTAATATAAGGGAAGTTTAGCGTATTGGGGTCGTTTGGTAATTAAATGTTGCTTTTTAAAAAAACAGAAAGGCTGGTAGTGTTTTATATTTATATACACACACAGTGCATTCTATTATGGAATATAGTCGTTACATAATAAAATGAGGTGGTGAACTGTAGCATGGATTAAAAGAAAATGTAAAAACCTGTCCAAGTATTTAAATCAATCATTCTTATCCTGTGCCAAGTACACCTCTACCCTGATATAACGCGACCCGATATAACACAACACAAATTTGGATAGAACGCAGTAAAGCTGCACTCCAGGGTGGGGGGCCCGGGCCTGCGCACTCCGGTGGATCAAAGCAAGTTCAATATAACGCGGTTTCACCTATAACGCGGTAAGATTTTTTGGCTCCTGAGGACAGCGTTGTATCTGGGTGGAGGTGTACTAGTTAAGGTGAGCAGGAAGGACTGTGGAAGATGCAGCAAAACTGTTGCACGACTTGTATCTGATCTACTGGTACTAGTTCACACATTTCAAGACCACAAGGGACCACTGTGTTCCTTTAGTCTGATCTCCTGTATAGCACAGGCCATAGAAATGCCCCAATATAATACCTAGAGCAGATCTTTTAGAAAGACATTCACTCAATTTAAAAATTGCCAGTGATGGAGAATTCACCGTGGCCCTTGTTAAGCTGTTCCAATGGTTAATTGCCCTTCCTGTTAAAAATGTACACCTTATTTCCAGTGGGTGGTGCTGTAGAAGCAAAATTTAGCTTACTGGGACTAGTGTTGTTAGAGTTCATGCACCTAATGAAGTGAGCATGGAGGGGGGGCTAAGGTTGAGAAGGATAGAGAGTATACTGGATCAACCACTACCTTGCAGCGATTGGAGGAGAAGGGAGAGGAGAGCATGAATATTGCTTGCAACAGCATAGGTGTTCATTGTGTTTTAGTGACAGACAAGGTCCCTGCACCAAGGAGCTTAACATGGTCTTTAGACCATTGGCCAAGATTTTCAAAAGTGGACTAGTGACTTTAGGGCTCTATTTGCTACCTGATTTTCCAGAAACAAACCAACCAACTCTCTGTGACGTCAGGCCCCTTTAGGGTGTCTCAAACTGGGCACCCAAAAATCACTAGACCCTATGAAAATCCTGCCCATTATGAAAAGTAGTAGACCAAGAGGATAAGGATCTTGCCCTAAGAAGTGCACTTCTCTACAGTGTGTAGTTAATGATGGTTGCAGACATTAAGCTATGTATTCCCTAAACAGAGGATCTAATATTCCTGGAAATATGTAGAAGGGTTCATCTCAAAATATGGATTGTTTTCTGCATAATTTTCTTAAATGGAGAGACCATAAAGCAATCTAGCTTCCCATGACCACACCTTGATCTCCTTATCAGAAGTGCCAAATGTGAATGCCATTGTCCAACAGATGGTTTCTAGATCCTAGCAATCTTAGAAAAAATTTCCCCCTTGTTTTTTATTTCAAGTAAACTGACAAATTCTTGATATAGAATGAGAATGGGGAAAGTGATAGGAAGGGTCTTGAATGCATGCAGTGCCTATCTACTGCAATTTGTATACTGATAGTAATTGTTAAGGTAAGGAAACCTAGAATACACACTGGATTATTCACAGTCACTGAAACAAATAAGCCCTGGCATTCTGACAAGGGAGAGGAGACCAATTGAGTCCAGAACTTCACCATATATTAACTCAGAAGAATTACAAAAACATTGTTCTATGCTTGTCTTAGGGCAAACCAAGCCAAGCACTTCGAGAAAGCAAGCAAAAAGTGGGGGTGGGGTGGGGTGGGGAGGGGAGAGAAGGACATCAGACAAGTCCAAACCTGGGACCCTGGGCTGTCAGATGACTTCAGATGGAAAAGGGGAAAAAAATGCAACTCAAAGTTACTACTAGACAGTCTGTGTAAAACAAACAGTATGATTAAGTGGTTTTACCACTCAGAATGTGGGTGTGCAGAAGCACTGGGTTTGCTGACCAGTGGAGAGTTCTCAAAAAAGGTACTACTTCTAGACCCAACCCCAGAGGCTATGTGGCACTCCAGAAACATGGAGCAGCACTGTTACAACGCTTGTCTTGGAATAAGATCATTAAACATTTCTCAAAGGGTGGAATACAGCCCAGCACACCCAACTGTGTGCTAGTTAGCACAGCTCAATTTCTGGTAAAGAGAAATAGGATGATGAGCCTCACGAGTCTGATGCAGAGCCCACTGGAAACTTTCAGCTAGATTTTTCTAGTCTAAATTCCAAAGCACAATTGCCTGTGTCAGGGTAGAGCAATACTGGCTCGCTAAAGGGTAGGAATGACAGTAAGAGGCTCAGCAAAGACGTACTCTGGAAGGTCCATTCCCCACTGACTTTTCTGAATCATGTCGCAAATCCTTTACTCTTAAATTCCCTTTTCCCCCACGGGGTGGGGATTTAAATCCTTTCATCCTATTGCTTCCCAGGTTTCCTCACTCACATTTCTTTTGCTGTGCTGTTTTGCACTACTGTCGAATCCCAGTATTGAGTGCAAAACTAATGAGATTCGAAAACAACTGCAAAATAAGTTGTTCATGCACAAGGCAAACTGGGGTTCAATGGCAGGGAAGGACTGGAAATAAAATAAGCTGACTGAAATGAGGAATAGGGAAAGTTTGCAGTGGGCTTAATTTTAGGCTTCATACTCCTGCAGCTGGACTTCGGCTGTCCACCCCACACCTTAGATATACCTTCCTTGACATCAGAAGAAAGGCTAGAATAGTGGCTGTGGACCACTGAGGGCCACAGTGGAGCTTCCAATTCTAGTCATTACATCAAAGGTGGCATGCTATTGGACACCGGAGGGGTCGTGGGGGAGGGTGGAGAGGAGAAACAAGGCTGTTAGCGTATAGGAATCCTAGCACAGAGAGGAAATTCCTCCCCACTGCCAGAGTATTTCCGGTTTATATAAACAGGCACTTAGTTCTCTGCAACAAACAACCAGCAGGTTTACTATCCCAGGTCTTCAAGTCTGGAAGCAGAGGTGAATTGCAGATACTGAGGAGCCTCATTATATTTCATGCTGTAGTGCTTTTGAAGCTGGCATCAGTTTTCAAATTCCAGGGGGGTGGCAGGCACTTTAATCTTCTAATCCAGAAGGACGGGAGCTGCTCAAAGCCTGATAAGACTAACTATACAGTCACCTGACTGAGTGATGAAGGGTTGGCACAGCAGGTGGCAGGTGCCCCTTCAAGTTATCTGTAAAGTGGCCTTGAGTTACCACAGCACTTAGTGGAAGTTACTCTCCTGAAGCACTATCAAACAAGGCTGAAGCTTTTCAGGGAACTGCATGGTATTGCCAAAGCTTTTTAATGGATTCCTAGACTCATGCATGAACAACATGGAATAGCACTTACATCCTTACTGCAATGTGTATTTTTAAAAAAATAATGCTGATGAATTTAAGAGAAACAGAAGGACTATGACTTTGTAGCATGTGTTGATTGAGTCCAGAGATATTTTTTGCTTTGAAGACGTCTTATGTGGGTTTAAATTCTTATCTTGCTCAGCCATTAGTAGACTCATCTAATTCCAGATGGCAGCTGTGACCCTCCCAGTAAAAGGGTGTCCCGTACAGGTGCAGCTTTTTTTTTTTTTTTTTTTTTTTAAAGGCTCTAAATATCCAGATGAAGAGTAGGATACATTCTCAGTCCTGGAGGGGGGGAAAGGAATTTGGGGGCTTTGCAGAACTGGAGCCCCATTTTACTAATTTATAAAAAGATTCTAACGACTTGCAACTAAGTTTAGTTGGCAATAGGGTAACAGGAAGCCTACGTGAAACTCTTGAGAGAAGGGTGAGTCTGTGGGTGGCACTTAGACTCCATTATGGTTAATGTGCAACCCCAAAAAGATAAGAGAAAGTCAAATGGATAAATAAATGCTCCAATGCCCTTCTGCTTTCCCATATCATCTACCTACAGCAGGGTGGTGGTAAGTTATTGGACTGAAGGGTTTTAATGTCAAATACTGGGAGCCCAAGTATCCTTATGAGGGACACCTATGTATTATGTAGGTCACAGAACTCTCAGTGAAACTATTAAAATTTAAATTTAGAAAGAGAAGGCTTAAGGTTTCTATTATTACAATCTGTCTGTATAACAGAACCTAACAGACACTGGAAGAGCAAGGAGAACCAGCAGAACACTTTCTAAAGCTGTTCTTTATTCAGTGAGGAATTCAAGAGCATATGTATATGGAGTTAGATTGCTTAAAATTCACTTCAGTAACCTAAATAAGAAAAAAAAAAATCTAGCAGAATGACAGAGCTTGACAGACAGAACTTCAAGTCTCAAAGCTTTGTTTATATAATCTGCATAATTGGCTCACAAATTGTGATAAGGTTTTATGGTCAAGCATCTACTATTGACACAGGCTTATCCCTTCAAAATGCTTGGCTTTCCGGGAGGACACATGAGGTCGGGAGAGACTGTGAAGAAGAAAACTTTAAGGTCACAGAAACAGTTCAACACCCAGGAATCATGGCCACCATCGGTTGCAAAGTGTTTCTTGAGGTGGTGGGAGGGAAAGGAGTTACGAAATCTCAGCTCTCATTTAGTATTTTTCCCAGCCCTTCTAGTTGTGAAGTTAGTTAGATCATAAACAGCTGCAACAGTCAGGTACATGGACCAGGCAGCATATTGCACTAACTTGCAGGAAGCAAAACCGATCATAGGCTGTATAATGCGAGTACTGTTTTAAATAAATATGCTTGATTGCTTTCTAATATAGTCGAAAAGGAACAATCCTTTGGTTAGTTTTTGGCACCACTGTGCACCCACAGGAATAAAAGTGGGTGGTTTTAGGGGGTCATGGGTGTGACGATACATAATAGTTAACTGGAAGAATCATTAAAAAGATAGGAGCTCCCTTCTCTCTGGGGCCAAGCACATTGTCTCCTCTGCTATTTTCATCTACTGATAGTGTAAGGAGATCAAATCAAACCAGAATCTCTTCTACTGTATGGCAAAGCACATGTGTATTGGTCAGTTGTACAGCATCACAGACTGCACGTGTCACAGTGAGCAGGCGTCAGTGACAACAGCTGTGTTCTTGACAGAACAAGTGATACTCAGGAGGCATGACAGGCTGTTTAGAGAAGGGGGAGGAGGGTGTTAAGCAAGAAAATGAAACAGGGCTGATGTTGTAGTGAGCCCAGTACATTCTTCACTAAACCAGGCATGACAAATACTCTGACCAAAATCTCAAATAGGATAGTAATAGAGCTGGAGAGGTCATCAACTCTTCTGGTGATTGAGAATAACCTGTGCGTGGACAGACACCTAATCTGAACAGCCAAGAACTTTATCAAATGCACCAACCTTGTTTTCCAGTCTTCCTCTGACTTGGACCGGTTTTTGCGGACAGCCCTTTGTTTCTCTTCTAGCCTTTTTTTCTCTTCACTAGCTATATCTGAAAAGGAACAGAAGTTGGGAAAAAAAAATCTTAGATTCCTGATCACTTTTATTGAAGCCCCTGTTATACTGAAGACTCAACTTGTTTCCAATACTAGTTTTGTCAGGTCATGCCAGTTTTAAAAGCCTCCTCTAAAGAGCAGACCCAGCAAAGTAGAGAGGCAATATTACGAGAAGCATTTCTGTTTTAGAAGTAAGGCCAACTAGAGGACAAGCTCTACCAGTCAGATTGATCAAAGACAGGTCTCGGTGTACGCCAAACTGTGGGTTGAGGCAGGACTTAAGGAACCTGAGAATTTGTTGCAGTTCTTGAGAAGAGGGGCTTTAAGATTCCCTTCAAAAGAGAAAATGGTTACATTACTGGACTGGATTAAGACCTGGATTCAGTCCCCACCTGTGCCACAAATTTGTGTGACCTCTGTCAAGTTGCTTCATATTTGGGCCTCAACTCCCCATGACAGAGACAATCTTCAAATGATCAGAGTTTAAAATTGTTACCAAAGTGATTCTCCTGATTTACAGCCTCTCTAATTTCTCCAGCTCCACTGGCTTATCGCAGCACTCAGCGTGTGGCAGTATGACTGCTGGGCAGAAACAAACAGATATACCACCACTACACAGCTTGCCGATATTGACAGATCACTGAATGTTAGTGCACTCTGTAAATTAAGAATGTAATACTAAATACTTTGGGTAAATAAGGATGCAACACAGTATGAGTCACTTCCACTAGTCACAGAATAATCCAATTTACAGGGAAAGGTTGAGACTGATCAGACTGGTCAAAGGAAGCAACTCGTCTACGGTGTATTTTAAAAAGCCTCAAAGGATCTCATTGCCCATCTTTGAGAACTCCTCAGTACCACAGCATCATAATGCCCAGCTACTCTAAAGTCACTGATCTCAAAGTGCTTAAAGCAAGTGAAAAGGTGTTATCCCCATTTTACAGGTGCACAGAGTGAAGTAACTTTCCCATAGTCACCCTCCAGGCCAGAGACACAACTGGGAATATAACCCAAGTCTTTAGTCCCTGAGTTCCATCCTCCAGGTCACGTTGCTTTCATTCAAACAAGTGTTACAAATCAGAGCATCAAGCACCAAACTCACTATAGAAAAGGCAGTAAACACTGCACTGACACCATGGCGATAGGCATCTTCGACACTTCTAGATTAAGAGACACATACAATTTGTACTAGTTAAACAGACTTTTAGAGGAATTGCTTTTCTTCCTCATGAAGTCTATTTTTTTCCTCTCCCTTTTGCTGTGAACAATTTTCAAGTGAGCATGCACTTCTTTTGAGGGGGGAAACTTAACTTTAGTAGTTTCAATCACATTACTGAAATTGGTATTTTGGATTGGTTGATGTAATGAAAGAATATTTTTGAGTGGAATAATGAAAGACTTTGTACAGCGGCAAGTTCTAATCATGGCAAACTTCACAACTTTGCTATTGCCCTTCATAAAAGGCCCAATTAAAAAGCTTGACAAAGCAGCACTCTGTGCCTTCTATCTGGCCTCAGTCTCTTCACTCTAATTTAACAATAAAAAAAATTAATGCTTATAATGCAGGTATGGGTAACATGCCTGACAAAGCTTATACATTTAAACATTTTCACTCACCTCCACAAGGATATATTTCAAAGGTATGTTCCACCACCACCAAAAAAAAGAAAAGCTTATCTGTAAAGATGGCTTGTTATTGCTTAAGGTAGTATCTGTAACCTTTTGGTAGGAGTTCCCATAAGTCTTTCAACTTTGACAAGTTATTTTGTATTTTTATTTTTAAAAAAGTTACCTATTTCACCATTTTCCATCGCTCTTATATCTGGCCGTAACCGGCAGTCAGTTTTAGGAACAACACTCTCCATTTCTTTATCCAATTCATTCAAAGCCATAGCAAAGCTAGTGAAGTTGTACATCTGAAAGAGACAAACAAAAATTAAAGGATCGCTTTATGAAAGTTTTGGCTGAAAAGAGTCTTCACTTATAAAAAGAGAGCTTTTCAAAAAATCAAAAGAGCACTGATATGTAGTAACATATAATTGTAGCAACTTTCTAATTGCTGAACTATTATGCAAGGTGAAAGTGTGCCAGGTATACATGGGTGAACATTTATGCTCATGTCTAATTAGAATGAGATCTGACTAGCCAAATAGGTTTTCTCCCTCCCTCTCTTTGTCCTTATTCATCCTCCAGGGGCTTTCCTTACCACCTCTACTAAAGCAACCTACCCTTCTCTTTATATGCACCTACATGACCACCCTGCCTGATTTTCTTTTGCTGCTTCCAGATCTCTCTAGCCAGACATCTACTCATCTGTGCTGCTCAGCTGTCTATCCAGCTCAGTAGATATTCATTTACCCACTCATGCTATGTAGCATTCCTCTGACTTATGGGTTCTTGTACTCCATGGTTTGTCTTACATAGCTTTTGCAGACTCTGCTCCTCTATGGACACCTCTGATGAGAGGTCTCATGCACTGGCTGTCCTGCACTAAACCCACCTCCCAAATGGATGGCAGTACTTAAGTGGCAACAGAGTGGGATAGTGAATTCTCCAGGCCACCGCTAAGTAGAGCAATTGCCTAATTCATCGTAATCAGTGAGTCTGTAGAGAAGTTAAGCTAAGCTAGAAAGAAGCCACGTCGGCACGCTGGCCTGTCCATCTACAATATGAGGCCTACATATTCAGTTCCACATTACATAGCTCATTACAGTTTGTGTTGGGGAAGTTCAAGATCATTGCAGCAAAAATTGATTTTACTGTAAAAAAAGTTTTTAACCACTGCATCATGAGCAAGGGAAGTCAGTGATTAAGATGTTCACTGTACATTTTATAGTTTAACAACAAATTGTCAAAGTACCAAACATTTAACCAGAGCCCTGGCTAACCTGTACTGAATTTGGAGGTCTTGGAGCTATCCTCCAGAGTAAAATACTTCCAGGAATAACATGCACACTTTCAGAATCTGGCAAAGGCATCTCATCTGGTTCTTCAGAATTGCCCACCTATAAGAAGCACAAATACAAGAAAATTTATCTGAGTCACAGGCTGTTTGCTTCAACATAAACCATAGAACAGTCCTACACAGAAGCTATAGTGAAATGAGACTAAGACATGAACCCATAAAAATGCATGAAACATACCAACAGAGAACACACGTTCATTGCCCCAGTACTTATTTTGTCCCCTTGGCTTAAGTAATGATTTTAACACCCACTGGCTTTTCTAGATGCATGTCAAGATTAGAAGAGCCATCAACTCCTCAGAGAAATTAAAAACAAAAGCATTCTATTTAGATAGTTCTGCCAATAGTTTTTTTTTACATTTATTCATTCAGCGTGCAGCTACTGAGAAATAGGTGCTTTCAAATCCACATTTTGAAGTTACTATGTGTTTCTCACCACCACAGAGAACACTAATGTTAGGGGTTCCCCCTCCCCATTTAAAATATAGATCAATTTTGGTTTTATTTATGCTGAAAGTGCAGACCATCTTTTCTTTTTTCTCCGACATTAAGGAAACATGCATCCTATAGTCTGTGCATGTGTAACTGCTGCATTATTGATGTTCAGCAAGTGGAGTCTTAGGCTCCATTGACATGATGTCAACAGTGAAAACAAGAAACATATTAAACAAATGCTCTTCTGAGAAGAGGCTACCCAATCTAGAAGGCTGATTGTGAACAGTCTAGGTTGATGCACACTGGCTAGGATGACAGTGCTGTACCATGGTTAATACCTTTCTGGAAATACTGCTTAAGTCTCCATCCAAACTAGCTAGAGTAGTAGAGGATAATGGTAGGGCAGACTGTTCTCCAATTGGTTAAAAGGTGCTTTGGTCCAGCAGCATAGACAGAACTGAAACACATATTAACCAATGTCCTTAAACTGCGCTATAAACCTGAAGTCCCAAGTGGTTGGCATGGTTTGGTAACAGCTCAGCCACAACAGGGCAAACAGCTTGGTCAGTCCCTATACTGCTAGACTAAACCGTAACTTGTTATGCTGCGGTACTGGATGGCAATTTTTGTCCCAGCGTGTTAGTTTACAGGTTAGTTCTAGATACAATTTGGTTCCACCCTAGCATGGGAAAAGCTTTAGAGCTCTTTGGAGATGGATTTCTACTAAACAAAGCAGACAGATGAGCACAATGAACAGAGTTTCCAGTTATGCATAAGCACAGTCTAAGCCCTCTTGTGAATGAACTTGGTTCTATGGTAGTTAGGCCAGGCAATGTGGACAAAGCCAATTGCTGTATCTGCATTTCAGCACAGAGAGAAACTTCGGCTAGAGTATGGTTTTGAACCCTTTTGACATAACTTGGGCCAATCCACGCTACCAAGACAAACTATTAGAACTTGGTTTAGTAATGAGATTATTTTGGTCTAGTGCTTTCAATATTTAGGATAAACTGCAAAGTAGCCCAGAATATCATGCATAGTAGATTTAATCCCTTGGCTGCTATCAATCTGCCAGTGCAGCTCTCACTTGGATATTCCTAGGCTGTGCTAGCACACTGACTCCAAAGAGTTGTTAGTATCCCCGACAGAACAGAATGACAAAGAAATTGAGGTAAAATGCTACTAGATCAAAAGAAGGAAGCCCCGCATCAACAACAAACTAATCCATAAACAAAGCACCAGATCTTTTATAAAATTATTCTATTCCATGGAAGCTTGTCAACAGTTGGTTGTGTGTTTCAGATTGTGTTTCAATATGTACATAAACATCACTGGCGTTACAATGAAGAGTGACTACAAACTAGAAGCACATTTTAGCCATTCTCAGCAGTTCCCTGGACATCACCTCAATTGATGCATAGCACTGAACACCACACTGTTTTTCAACCAGAAGTACGCATATCCCTGGGGGTACTCAACTCATCTAGATCCGTGTTTCTCAACCCGGGGATTGAGAGATGGTTTGGGGGTGTTGCCCAGAACCCCATCCCACAGGGGGCCCGGCAAAGCTAAATTACATGCTACAGCCCTAGGTGACAGGGCTTGCATTTCAGCCACACCACTCGGGGCTCTGTCTTCCGACAAGGCTCACAAGCGAAAAACAGACTCAAGTATCAAACTGAAATGTAAGTACAGTATTTATACTCCAATTTATTTTATAATTATATGATAAAAAATGAGAAAGTCAGCAATCTGTCTGTAATAGTGTGCTATGACACATTTGTATCTTTATGTTTGATTTTGTAAGCAAATAGTTTTTAAGTGAGGTGAAACTCTGGGTACATGAGACAAATCAGACTCCTGAAAGGGGTACAGTAGTCTGGAAAAGTTGAAAACCACTGAAATAACATACCCGTCACTACTTTGTATATTAATAACATCATCGTTCCAGATTGTTAAATACCACTCTAGCTTCACTCTGTAGGATTCTAGGACCCCTAAATCCAGTAGGGTCTAGACTTCACCTATCTTATCTGAGGACTGCACCCAGCATGCACAAGAAAGCTGACTGCAACTGCCCTCATCTTTAATGCAGAGGTGCAGTCTGCAGCATGGAATGCTCACACTTGATCAGAGAAGTCTCTTGAGTTTCCAGGGTCACAGCTGGTCACCCTGGTTTAAATGGTGTTACAGCCTTAATATAATGAAGGAGCAGTATTCATTTCATTCAATCCGTCTGTATGTTAATAGGATATCCATCTCTGCATATATAGAGACAGGTCTAAAGTCTCAACATCTTTTTGATGAAAAGGATAGCAAGTTTTTCCACAAAAAGATTTTATCCCTATACAATCAAAGGCTTTATGGGAAGGTCCAGGTTAATCTGCCGATGAGACATTGGCCCCCAGCAGCACATCCAAGTAGGTCCCCTAAAGAAAAGGGAAGTGAACCTACATGATGGCAGTACTAAGAGCAGAAGTAGCAGGAAGCCATGAGATGTTGGAAAAATTGGCTTGGTACGGCTTCCCACAGACTATATATTTTCATGGTACTGAAGCAAATCACTTGAGCATGAAGTGGTGAGACACATCTTAGTGCAACCCTTACATCACTTGGAAGCTCAGAGTGTGCTTACAGCAACATCAATTCCTTGAAGCACTGACATTGTGCCATCACCACTGGAAGGTGAAAAGTGGGCTGCAGTGGAGTTTTTGAAACTAAGAGGAACTGAAATCCTTTGTGGGCCTTAAGAACCAAGGGGCTAGATCCATGGTCAGACCTAGGCATTGCAACAGCTACCTTTTAGGCACCTTGCCATTTGGAGGAACCCTCAGCCAGGCACACAAGCTCTCTATACAATGCAGGAAGAGAATGAGATGCCTAAGCATGGGATTCACAGAAATCAGCAAGCTGCTTAAGATAGCTAGTAAGAAATGCTGAGGAGAGGGGAGCGCCCGGAGGGGCCTAAACTGAAAGGTAGCCAGACACCCACTTTTGGCCCAAGGGAGGCACCTATCGCTAGTCAGGATTCGCAGCCATCATAGAAACGTAGGCCTGGAAGGGATCTCGAGAAGTCTTCAAGTCCAGCTCCCTGCCCCGAGGCAGGACCAAGTAAACCTAGACCATCCCTGACAGGTGTTTGTCCAGCCTGTTCCTAAAACCCTCCAGTGATGGGAGGTTCCACAACCTCCCTTGGAAGCCTATTCCAGAGTTTAACTACCCTTAGTGTTAGAAAGTTTTTCCTAATATCTAACCTAAACATCTACTGCTGCAGATTAAGCCCATTACTTCTTGCCTTATCTTCAGTGGACATGGGGGGGGGCGAAAAAATCGATTACCATCCTCTTTATAACAGCCCTTAACATATCTGAAGCCCGCCCCCGTCATCTTTTCTTAAGACTGAACATGCCCCCCCCCTTTTTTTTTTTTTTTTTAGGGTGATAGGTCAGGTTTTCTGAGCCTTTTAACATGTTTGTGGCTTTCCTTTAGATGCCCTTCAATTTGTCCACATCATCCCTGAAGTCTAGTGCCCAGAACTGGACACAGCACTCCAGCTGAGGCCTCATCACTGCTGAGTAGAGAGGGAGAGTTACTGCCCATATCTTGCGTAGAACACTCCTGTTAATACACCCTAGAATTATATTAGCCTTTTTGCAACTGCATGACATTGGTGACTCATTCAATTTGTGATCCACTACCGCCCACCAATCCTTTTCAGCAATACTACCATCTAGCCAGTTATTCCCCATTTTGTATTTGTGCATTTGAGTTTTCTTTCCTAAATGAAGCACTTTGCACTTGTCTTATTGAATTTCATCCTGTTGGTCTCAGACCAGTTCTCCAGTTTGTCAAGGTTATTTTGAATTTTAATCCTGTCCTCCAATGTGTTAGCAAACCATGCCAGCTTGGCTTCATCTGCAAGTTTTATAAGCACACTCTCCATTCCATTATCCAAGTCATTAATGAATATATTGACTAGTACCAAGCACACTCCTGGAGTTAGGACCTAAGCAAGGTTAGTCCTCTTGCAAAAAACCAGTAGAGACCCCCCTACTCCATTTTAGCTAGTAGTCCAAAGGTTATGAAAAACTCACTTGGGATGTGGGAGACCTGTTTTCAAATCTCTACTCTCCCTGATTTGGGGAAGGACTGCAACCCAGATCTCCTTTCTTCCAGGAGTGTGCCCTATATGGTCACTCTCTCTGGCCCAACGAATAGTCAATTTATAGAAAATGGAACAGCTTCAACCGGAGAGACGGAATCCCACATCAGAATATCCCATAAACTGGTGATTTAGGCACTCACTTGGTGTGTGAAAGACTATAACTATCGACTATAACAAGGTTCACCATGAAAATGCTCATTCCGGACTATCTTTTGTGTGGTTTAGGAGTGCCCCGTGCACACCTACTGGATTGGGTCCTGCAGGTGAGATAATGGGGGAAAGCCCAGTTTGACAACCCTGCCAGGTCTTAGACATGAAATAGGGCACTGAACTGCTTGGCAGCATCAGGACTTAGTTGACTTTGTGAATGCCACTGGCAGAAACACAGGTGTCTAGGGGATTCTATTAGTGGAAACTTCAGCACCTAGGGAATTTAGGCACCTACAGAGTTAGGCAGCAACCGAGTGTGGGTGTCTCAGTGGCACTTTCCAGGTTGCTGTTTGTGCATGTTTTTGTTTTAATTTAAATAAAGACTGTGCTTCTCTCAGAGTCCTGACAGCTCTAAGATGCTGTCCGAAAAAAACACGGTTTCACTAGATTCTTTGTTTAGTTTCATTTGCCAATTTTCAAAGCAGTTCTAGTTATAATTAACATTCTTCAGCAGATTTTGCATTTTAAGTTATTATGCCAGCTCCCAAGATCAGACAGACTGGACACCTGATCTGGATGTCAAAGATCCTCTTCCAGTCAGAGAAGTGGAGGGAAAAAGACACTCAAAAGTTGAGCTATAGAGAATAGAATAAAATTCTGAGCAGCAGATTCAGTGAAATGGTGTATAAAATTCTCTTAAGAATTAAATGGTGAAAAGGCAAAGTAGGCAAGTATGTTTTACTAACTAAAAGCCCATGAGAAGCCAAAAGTAACCTGAAACTTGAGCTTTGTACACAAAAGTATTTCATTCAGGGTAATCTTCAGTATTGCAAGGGAAAACAAACAAGCAGATAACAAGTGTGCAGGGTATATTTTTCTTTTCTCCTCCTCCTCCCAAAGGCTCAGAGATGCAGCCTCAAAGAGAAGGTGGTAATCCCCCGAGCTTTAGAGCTCTCCTGTACAGCAATAATGTAAATCTACACAGGCATACTTGCCTTTAGAAAGGTTAGACTCTAACAGGCAAAGGAGTAAAGCAAGCATGGTGATCTTCAGTGGCATGGAGGGGTTCTCAAATTTTTAAGTAAAAATGTTTTCTCTAGTCATTTAAGATGAATACATGTATGTATAATTATTGTAAGAACCTTCATTGTCATTGGTTTAGAAAAGCAGTTTTCTATTGAAAGAATTGTTAAGGAGTAACATAATGGGTTACAGAAACGTGAAGAGTAAGATTTCCTGTGGCAGTGCAGACTGTAAAAATCCTTGCAAAACCTTCAGAATATGACATTCCTCCAAGTTATGAAATCCTTCTAAACAGACCCTTATCTATACTGCTTACAGGCCTGGAAAGCATCAGGTTGGAGTTTCCATACTAGATCAGACCCATGGTCCCTCTAGTCCACTATCCCACCTGGTGACTCTGGAGGAGGGTGAAAGAACCCAATAGTAGGCAGATATGGGGAAATCTGCTCTCATGAAAGTTTCATTCTAATCCTTAATAATTAGATATTGGCCTAAACCCTGAAGCACAAGGATTTTAACCCTTCCAAAACTGTTTGGATAATAGCCAGAATTATTATAATTAATCCACATAATACATGTCCAAACCCTTTTTGAATCTTACTAAGTTCCTACTAAGAAAAAGTCTAAGGAAAAAGTATAAAACAGTAACAAGCCTAAAGGCACCTTAGACTGCTAAGTGTTCTATTGTGCCTTTGACACACCACCTCTTTACATGTCTAATACCTGTTTACTGTTTTTCTTCTCTTCTGTATTTTTCTTGTCATTTTTTTTGTAAGCTTCAAATGTAGCTGGGTCAACACTGTACAAGCACTCAGTCCATTTCCCATAGAGTGAACAAACTTTCTTTTTGCTGTCAGAAAAAGGACTAATTTTAGGAAGAGCTTAAACAAGTTATGAAGTTAGTTTGTGTTTTCAGATTTTAATATTATGAAAAGAATTCTAAGAACAGATTTAAGACCGAATCCCCATCTTACTATACATTACAGTTACTAACAAGTTACCTTCATTCATACATACATACATAAAAGGTCCTTGGCAAAGAATATTATTACAGTATTTAATTCCAACAGTTCCCACATATATCTGTATTAGATATTTAAGTAGCATTTTATTGAACAGTAGATCTAAGACAGAATTTTTACCTTTTGTCTTGAATGTAGCCTTCAACTTTGTGTAACTCCTTTCCAAAAAGCCCACATGGTTTGAAGTTTAATACACACTTCTCGCCAGTTCTAAGGAAGAAACATTTAGCTCAAATTACTTTTCAATAATTTGTTTTAAAAACGTAGTAAATTAACAAGTCATATGCCAGCTTACTTGTGATTAGTTATTTCTACATTTCCATACTGCTCAATCCAAAGTTTACCCACAATAATATTATGCACACAGCAAGTAGGATTTGTCCACGTGTAGGCTTCATCGTGTCTGAAGAAAAAAAAAAGAGGGACAACAACTGCTGGCATAATCACACCTTTCAACAATATACCTGAATGACTCTACAGCAAGTAACTGGCTCTAGAACTTTGTTACTGGCAACAAATCAAGGAAACAAGATGCACCAGCCATGCATGGTGTGGCAAAAATAGGAGACACTGCCTGATTTTGTTAACTGCTTAGCATGGCAGCTTCAGTGCATCTACTACTGGCAAATCAATGGGACTACTTACAGTAGTAAAGTTAAGCACACGCAAGTATTTGCAGGATTAAGGCTTTAATTATCTGAAGCCTATACAACTCAAGGGTGCCAGTGAACTGTACAATTCTGTTTGCAATGAAGTTCAAGACATTTTGGTCCTAGGATATGAGAGAGACAAGATAAGTGAGGTAATATCTTATTGGATAAATTTCCAATGGAAGGGACAAGCTTTTCAGCTTCACAGAGCATTTCCTCAGGTCTGGAAAAGACAACTGGAGTGTCCAAGGTAAATACAAGGCAGGACACATTGTTAAGCATAAGTGGTCACACATGCTGTATGAGACCAGTAAAAATGAAGTGGGTAATAAGGGTTAACAGGCAGTAGGGTGTGTGATAAATTATTGTAAGGAGCCATAAAAGCAGAAAATATGCCATCTGCTTCATCTATATGAAATAGTGGCTATATTAAAAGTCATCTTGCAGCACTGGAGACCATTATATAAGCCTTTATTCTGCACAACCTCAAAACTAAAGTCTAATACAGTAATCTGATCAACTTACTCAAGAAGTTCCAGAGTTATAGTCCCTTTAGGTTCTGCTTCCACACTCTTGCCCCAGAACTTGAGTTTAGGATAGATTGAGCCATGAAACACAAAATCGTTATTCAAGCCTTCAGCATAGAAAGCACTGATTGGTGGGTGATGACTAACTTGTTCTGAAAGGAGTCTAAACCCAAGATCATCTCTAAAAATAAAATAAAAATAAAGTTTTCAGGATCACTGTTCTCTGAAATGCAAATTTAGTGAGTTTCACTGATACAATTGGTACTGTAGTGAAAGAATTTCCTTTAATTTTATGTTTCAGAATGCATAAAAGTTATAGCAATTATGTATGGATTTAGATATATAAGCTACCAATTAGTTTAAAAACACTCACTGCAATATAGATCTCTCTCTGTAATGCTGCAAGCCCCCAGAAGGCCCTGGTGCAAGAATAAGTTAGGGGGTCTCTTCCTGATTCTGAAATCTACCCCGTCCAGCTCTCCAACTCCTTTCTAACTCTCCCATAGCTCCAGTCCCGCCCTCCCATCCCACAGCTTCTGCTTAGTTTTAAATTAAGTTTCAGGAAGAGAGGGAGAAAGGAACTTCAAACTGAATTCCTAAACTAGTTATGCAAAAAAGTTACAGGAATACAAGATGTTTCTACTATGACCCCTAATCCCAAAAAGTCAAGGAAGAATGTTGGCAATGGGGAATGTTTGTTCCCACCCTGAATACATGGTCTGGAAATTTTAAGGATCTGAATTAGAGGAAGAAAGCTTCTGAAGAATCAAGAGAGGTGTTTTTAAATGGAAAAATATATTAGCATCCCCAGCATATCATCCTCCCATGGCCATTAGAGCAGTGGGTCAAGGAGCCTTTAGACACGCTTTCTGTTCCTTGCACTGTACTAGGTGCTGGTACCAGAATACACACAAGGAGGGTTCTGCTGAGAGGCAAGTCACAGGAAAAGGGCTCCCGTGCCTCTAACACTGCAGCTCAGACCCCCACCCCCAATTCTTCCTGTGCTGGCAGCTGTGTCTCCACTGCTCCCACTTTGTGCTGCATTGCCTAGGTTCACCCCACAGCAGCCCTGTGCCCTGCTGCTGCCTGTTTCCTCTTCCCTACCACTGGGTGTTCTGCTCCCACACCCCTACCAGTCCCTACTGCCACTCTGACAGCTCCCTCACCTTCAATACTGAACCCCACCCCACTCCTCCTGGCTTCCTGTTCCCATCACCAGCCTCTCCCTCACCCATTCCCTTGGGCTCCTCCTCACGTGCACTCTGTACTCTATGTCCTGGCCCTGCATTAGTGCCTGCAAGGGCAGCTCAGTGCCTGAGTGCGGGTAGCTGTGCACCTTTGCAGCACAGTGCATAGGCCCCATGTGACTCAGCCTCCAGGCAAGTGCAGTCAGGCTCCTGCACAAGCTTGGGACAGTGGTATTAGCAGCCAGGCACTCCGCAGTGCAGGGTGGGCAGCAGAACAGCACCTTGGGCAGTGCCACCTGCCTTATTACTGCCACCAGCAGCAGCATCTGATAGTGGTTGGGCCCCCATAACTTCCAGGGTTCTGGTGTGACTGCACCACTTGCACCATTGTAGCTATGGTGTGTGTGTGTGTGTGTGTGTGTGTGTGTGTGTGTGTGTCCCTCATCCCCTCCAAGTTCAGCAGAAATACTAACAGGCTTAACTATTTTAAAATGACAAATTTTTGACTACACACTGCAGCATCCACATGTGTGTATCTGACTGATGAGACCCCGACGTAATAAGCAGGCCAGAGTGGCCAAAACCAGAAGGGGCTTAGATTATTTTTTAGTTCTTAACGAAAAAGATCTGTATATATTATCTAAGTTTGTGTAATAGTTTAAAGAACTATTACTATTTAAGTAATTTCTTTTCAGGCAATGTGTGTTTACATGGTAAGTTTTTGTTTAGTATAGATCTGAAACCTAGGTTTATACACTAAAAAAACCCTGATATTTTTCTGATCACTTAGGTTATATTAAGGCTGCTTTCAAGTAAAAGACATTTTCATAACTTTTCAACCCAGAGCAATTTTTACAGGCAAGTTAGACTCCCATAAAGGGGAAGTAACAGAAATGCTGACAACCTGCAGTGTGAGCACTTGTAACAGTTGCTCCTAAAATGCAGCCAATTTTCAAACACACAAAGCAATTCACAAGCCATACAATGTGTTTACATAAACCCGCAAATTCCATAAAATACACTTTGGTCTTAAATGCAGTTTCTATTTGTTACCTGACTAATTCGTACGTCTCTCCAAGAAGTGGGTTGAATGGTTTTCCTGTGCGTTCCCACTGTGAGGCAACAGCGGACACAGCAAATGCAGCTACACACTGTTCAACAGAATATTAAACATACATTCACCTTGTTGGATTTCCCTTTGATACTCTACTTTAAATATAAAATTCTTCTATTGCACTTCATCTTTCTCTGTTAAATTAGTTCTGTTTTTGGCATATAAATTGCCTCCCAGGTGGGCCTGGCAAGTTTTGGAAAGAGTGCAACAGATCTTATAAGCTTTTTGCAAAAAGCTTAAGAAATATTAAAGCCTTTAAAAATTGAATACACATTGAGTTAACTGAACAGCACTAGTTAACACAACTAGCAAAGCAGTTCCATGTGCAGCAGGTTACAGCATCTCTTCTCTCCAACAGAATGTTTAACAGGCTGCAGATTTAATCACAAATGTAAGTAACTTCTTCACGCAATGCATAGTCAGCCTTTGGAACTCACTGCCGGTGGATGTTGTGAAGGCAAAAAGTACAACAGGGTTAAAAAGAGAAATAGCCAAGATGGTCAGGGATGAAACCCCATGCTCTGGGTGTCCTTAAACCTCTGACTGCAGAAGCTGAGACTGAATGACAGGGGATGGATCACTTAGAATTGCCATTCTGTTCATTCCTTCTGAAGCATGCGGCACTGGCCACTGTTAGAGACAGGGTATGGGCTAGACAGATCATTGATCTGACCCAGTATAGCCGTTCTTATGTTCTTAGATGAAATAAAGTTGTACCACAGTCCAACCTGTTCAAACAGACCACCAGAAGCATTTTAAGACACTACTACAGAGTAAAGTACCTGCATCCTCTCAACTGTGCCAGAAAGTGAACTGGCCTGGTGGATCAGGTATGTATGTTCCATATATTCTGTAAGTCGCTGTAGGAAGCTCAGCGGCTCGTTGAAAATAACAGGCATAGTGATCTTGGACAGCTCCTGACACAGGATAGAAAGTTGTATTAAAACTGAACAGATTAAAACACCATGAACTAAGTAACAAGAATTTAATTGGCTTATTAGAGAGATAAGTCAGGTTAGCCTAGTGGCAG